>NC_041392.1:561557948-561572487 GCF_002162155.2 Triticum dicoccoides | reverse complement strand
AACAACAACAACAACAACAACAACAACAACAACAACAACAACAACAACAACAACAACAACAACAACAACAACAACAACAACAACAACAACAACAACAACAAAAGAAGAAGAAGAAGAAGAAGAAGAAGAAGAAGAAGAAGAAGAAGAAGAAGAAGAAGAAGAACAAAGGCTGCACCAGCAGGAGGGCATTATGGATGGATGAACTATTTCCTCTCTTGTAAAAAAAAATGTTCCCTCTCGGTGTATATTGATATAGATGGACTATTTAGATGGTGTGCATGTCTTTGGAACAAAGTAGTAGTGTGGGTCCGCTTGACTACAAGGAATTATTTATCCGCATATATAGCTTTCTCTGCTACTCCTTCCAGTGATCGGTATGCAGTGCATGTGTCCGTAGACATGACAGCTTGTCCATGGAAGTTCAACTACGGCGACCATCACGTTTCATCTCACGATTCCCATGACGCCTCTCCAACCCACGGCACCATGCCCCCCGACGTGCGCCTCACCCCGCTCGGCCGCACCGCCCCTCTGCCTTTGTGTGCATGGCATCTGGGCCACCTAAAATGCGGCGAGCATCAAGTTTCTACCACAGCCACCCGTGATTCCCACGACATCGCTCGGACCCATGAAACCACACGTCCCCCGACCTGCGGCTCACCCCTCTTGGCCCCACTGCCCCTCTGCCTACAGGAGCATTACATGTGGACCAGTCACCTATCGGGTCCACATGTTATTGACTCAAAGGTAGGTGTAGTAAGGCGCTGAAGCTCAGCCCTGACGGCCCTAAGAGGGAAATGTAACTCATGCGCCAGGGCTTGTGGTGCTCCCGCAGCACGAACTCGTGCCAAACTCGAGATTTGTTTCTTTACTATACATGCACGCAACGATTTAATGGACATTGTAATCTCAACATGTGATGGGGAGCTCTAAATTTGAATTTGAAACTTATAAAACAAAAAGATTCAAAACAAATAAACTGGAAGAGAGGGAGTATATCGTAGGATGTGTCCCATACAAAATAAGTCCCCTGGTTTGTCACCGCGAAGATGCGGTTAGAAAAGAGCACAGTGTCTTCCTACTCGTACGGCAACAAATCGGCCGCAGACAGCATGGTCCGCCTTTGACCGACATGTGCAAGGTTCGTGCTATCTTATTCAATCTCATCGTGGTTCCATGGTACCAATTCATGCGGTGGCCCGTTGCATGGCTGATCCCAATGTTGGACAAAGGTTCTACGGGAACGGTGTCACCGTTGTAAATGTTGTGCAAATTGATGTTGGTACCCTCCCGTACATATGCAAGCCAATCTCCACTCGCAGCGAGCCTAACCTGTGAAACAGTGGGCAGGGGGAGAATTAGGAAATGGACACGGAAGTAGTCTTTAGAATGCATTTACTACATGATCAAACTCATCTTACCTGCTCATCGAAGGAAATCCGAGTGCCCCTCAACGTCAGCATCTCAAGTGGCGTCAACTTGCAACTACAGCCACGTCGCCCTGGAGAGACCCCCAAGGAAACATCCTTGTGCATTCCACGGAACATCAAGATGCATTTGTATGAGTAGTTTATCTTGTGAGAGAAAAGGATGAACGAGGGAAGGCCTCTAGAGATAGAGATGGACACTACTACTACCAATGTGCTGGCCCGTGCGTTGCAATGGATCCAAAGTAGTAGAATAATACTTGTTCACGTGCTTGAAATATAAACACTCTAGTTTTGATATACATGTGTCAGCAGACATGACAGCTTGTCCATGGAAGTTGAACCACGGCGACCATTACGTTTCTTGTTTCTACCACTACCACACCCACACGTGATTCCCACGACGCCGCTCCAACCCACGGCATGACGTCCCCCGACGTGGACATGGATCCTCTGACGTGGCTATCACTGCCTTGCCTTGCCTTTCCTTCGCTGACAGGTGGGACCCACGCTTATGGGTCCCACATGTCAGTGACAGAATGGTAGGATTGTTCGCGTCAGGGGATCCTAATCCCCCCGACATGCCCCTCATTCCTCTCGGCCCCACCGCTCCTCTGCCTTTGTGTGCATGACATGCGGGCCAGCTGAACTGTGGCGACCATCAACTTTCTACCACAGACACACCCGATTGGACACGGTTTGCCTGCTCCATTGATGTGTTCCGATCCGTACTCCAGCGCCATCAAATTTTCATCCAGCGGCTGTGACATCGTCCCGGGCATCAATCCTCAGCTGGAGTACTTATGTACTACAGTTAGTACCCGCCGGTGTGGCCATCTATGCCTCATAACGCCCCGACGCCCAGCTGTGGCACCCTCACCACGGCCACGCCACCATCGGCCGGTTCATCTCGAACGAGTGAGTCGCGAACCACGCCACCACCATGAGAATGACATGTGGGCCAGCCGCATTTAAGGTCCGCATGTCATTGACTCATAGGCCGGGCACTAAGCCACTGAAGTTCGGTCCCGTGGGCCCTGAGAGGGAAATGTAACTCTTGCGGCAGGCCTTGTGGTGCTCCCGCAGTACGAGCTCGTGCCAAAACTGGAATTTGTTTCTTACTACTACCAACTACTACTATTAAGGTACACGTGCATTGCACGCATGAGATTCTGGTGGTTTGTGCATTATGCTTCTACATGTGGAGCTTTCTGGATTCTAACATGTTGCAAAATCTGGTGGAATGTAAGGTTAGGCAAGTTTGATTAACTTAGGTGAGTGTTTGGTTCAAGCCACACCTTAGGCAAGCCACACTAAGGCCCCACATCACATACACACACAAAATATGGCAAGATTCCCTTAGGCTTGCCAACTTGTGTCTCTCATTTTGAAGAACTAATAACTTTGCCTAAGCTTAGTTGTGGCAAAGTTAGTCAAGAATTAAGTTCAACCATGGAGTCTTCTAGATTATACATGTGGCAGAATCTGGTGGATGATATCCAACGGCCAGTAGTGCTCGGATTTGCCATCTTTGTACCGTCGGATTGGCTTCATCCAACGACCAACTTTCAAAGTTTTTCACACACTATATAGGGGGTATAGATATAGATGTGCCGGTCCGTTGCAATGGATCCAAAGTATATCTATTTAGTGGAGTGCACTCTAAACACATTATCTATTTATTTTTCTCTAACCTTCCGTAGCCATGCAACCAAGCCACATAAGCTTCATGGGTGCCCCCCACATCATATTATTCATACTACATTGATTGAAAAAAAGATAAATCACCCAAAACAAGATCTTCCCGTTTTTTGTTCCTACGATGTTGTGTCGTGCACGTACCTACTAGTTGTATAGTGGTAGTACTAGTAATATAGTATTAGGAGTACAAACTTAGTACTAGTAGGAGTAGTACTAGTACAGAAAGCTCCTACTCTATCAACGAGCCCCGTCTGACAATAAAATTTCATGGCTTCCGTGCTACAGCTAGATCTTCCCCTCGTTTCTGTTTTCCAACCCGGCGGCAGGCGGGGTGTCGGTTTGCTCAACGGCGGTCCCACGTGAAAGTGAAAATTCTAGGCAACATGCCTTCCCTAAGCTATGTGTCGTGCCGGACGGGCCGTGTTGTACTCCCGATTCCGGGCGTGTGGGGGTGCGACGCGAACACGGAAGGCCTTTTCCTTTTACCAGCAATGTGCCCGTGCGTTGCGACGGATCCAAAGTAGTAGAATAGTAGTATTTGTTCACAAACTTGAAAGAAATCACTATTGTTTTGATATACTCCTAATATATTACTCCCTTTGTACCTAAATATTTGTCTGTTTTGAGATTTCAAATGGACTATCACATACGGATTATATAGACATATTCTAGTGTTTCTAGCAAGATGCCCGCGCGTTGCACGAAGTTGATGGAAAAGGTAAGCACAACTTATAAATTGACGGATGGAGTACTAGTTACAGTGATGCATATAATTAAGCAAAGGGATCGCACATGTCGGTATTGACTAGAACGAGAATGCAACAGCACAATAAGAATTAAGGCCACGATGATGCAATCATAGTGGTGGTTACAGAAGGCAAGAAGAAAGATGGATCCACGAAAGTACGAACTCCTCCTCCTCAACTTAGTGCGCCGGACCACCGACAGGCGGCTAAGGAGCGGCAGCTTTTGTGGCGAGCTTGAGGTGCTTCTTAGCAAAGGCATCCAAGGCTTCCAGCCGGTTGAGGAAAGGCCAACGTCGTAGCGTCCTCACTGGTCTTGTAGATACCTATGTACACGATTTCCTCGTACACGTGGATGTGTAGGTCGATGAATTCTTACAGGGCGAGGTGCCTCACGGCGAGCGCAACCTCCAGGTGGACATTCTTCGTGGCATCGGCGGGCAGTCGCAGGGCCACCAGTGCTTGAAAGAGGTTCCGGCCATGGAGGCCGATTAGGGTGGCAGGCAATGAGGTGCCCGGGCACGCGGGCTGGAGGAGTACGACAATGTCGTCCGCGAGCTTCTTGAGGACGGTGAACTTGTTGCTGGTGGCAACGATCATCTGGTCCAACTAAGAGTCATAGTTGGCATCGACGGTGGCCATCCACCAGCCGGTCTCCAACACCGTCTGGAGACGATCCTCAGTGCCATGCCGCAGGCCGGCGTTGTGGACCATCTGGCGCAGCCGCTGGCCGCTCACGCGCATCGCCGCCATGGGTCTGGAGTGAGCTCTTTTGCGCTTAGTGTAGGTGCTTAGGCAAATGCTTAGGTGTATACGATGTGGTAGATGCATTGGAATGGAGGAGCTCCTTTATATGAGGGAAATGAGGGCAAACTGTGTTGCATTCACATCGTCCAGCCTCTTTTCCCAGACCTCCTCCCATTACTTCCCTCATGCATTAATTGAAGGAGGATGCATTGGCCGTTCAACATATCGGAAACCGCTACTCCCTCCCTCGTCTGCATTAAAGCCGTATCGGGAACTGCGCCGCCTGCTGTCAAATCGAATACTCCCTCCGTCTAGGTGAGTATTAAGTCATCTTACGAAAGCCAAATAGTAAACACATAGGCGTGGTGCATTAACTCTCACGTTGTTTCTTATTTTTTGACATAAATAGAGGAATCAACCAAGAAGAGATGTGGGGCTTGTATGCTTTTAATGACTTGAGACTATCAAACATGACATGCAGTGGTCAGTTTGTTGCACAAGAACAAATACAACCCACGTCAGCACACACGCATCTTATATAGCATCACATTCAATGGTATAAAAGATGAATGAGACCAAATTATATCTCATCTAGATGAGTTCTAGCAAAACTGTATTAATAATACTTAGTACTCCTGCGCCATGTATCATATATTAGTATCATGTAGTACTTTATTTATTTATGAGGTATCCAGATGGCACTGCACCGCCAAGAAAAGAGGGTAACATCAAAATTATGGACTACTCTTTTGAGTATGTTGGTAAGGTCCGGTCATAGTCACTTGTCGAAATCTCTAAAAAGACAAATACTCCCTCCGTCCGGAAATACTTGTCATCAAAATGGATAAAAGGAAATGTATCTAGACGTATTTTAGTTTTTGATACATCTCTTTTTATCCATTTTGATGACAAGTATTTTCGGACGGAGGGAGTAGAAAACAGAGTTGGTGATGATGGTGTGCGTGCCATCCTGCAATATAGGTTGTCGGATTTATATCTAACGGATAGGAAAGAAACTATGGCAATTTTGCAAAAATATACCCACACGTCTCTCCACGTTCGCAAATAAGGCCTTCCCTCATTCAACCTTTTCTCTCACAAGATAAACTACTCATACAAATGCATCTTGATGTTCCGTGCAACGCACGGGCAGCTAGCTAATTTATTTTAAAATAGTTGCTGCGATAATTGGGTTGAATTGATATATTTTATGTCTGCCCCAAATGATTTTAGATTCACTAGTAGTAACAAAGAAAAGGTTGCCTTGTTAATTAACAGAAAACAGGGTGAAAACTATCACATGAGGCCGGTAAAAACAAGGCACACTGGGTTCAGCGTCATCGTCACTACAGCTGTGCGCGCGCGAGAAGTCTACATATCGAGGGGGCTACCGAGCGAGGCACCGAGACACAATGTTTGAGAGAGAAACCAATTGACAGATTATGATCAGATCGAGTTGTCACCCTTCTGCTGTCATTGTTGGGGGGAGGGAGAGAAAGACGTATCAAGAGTGTGCGCGGTAGGCAAAGAGGCACAACTAGCAAGTGTGTGTGTGTGTGTGTGTGTGTGTGTTTGAAAGAGGAGTAGATACATTATTATCAATATCGATGTGCCACCCTACTCCTTCAGTGCCGGGTAGTGTGTGTGTGTGTTTGAGAGAGAAGCCAGTCGATAGATTAGTATCAAGATCGAGGTGTCACCCTACTCCTTCGGTGTTGGGAAGTGTGGGTGTGTGGGGGGGGGGCAGTGACACTCACATATCTCTACTCTTATAAAAAAATAGAGTTGGTGATGATGGTGTTCCCGCCATCCTGCAATATAGGACATCCGATTTATATCCGACGGACAGGAAGGAAACTATGGCAATTTTGCAAAAAGATACCCACACCCCTCTCCGCATTTCCAAATAAGGCATTCCCTCGTTCATCCTTTTCTCTCACAAGATAAACTTCTCATACAAATGCATCTTGATGTTCCGTGCAACGCATGGGCATCTTGATAGTAGGGAGAAGGGGTTTGTGTGACACATATCTAGCTATATTAAGGGATAGGTAGATAGCATATGTGTGAGAGACATTAATATACTTTGAGACATTAGTGGCTGTGGGTGGGCGGAATTAAAGGGGTGGGCGTGTTAGACATAGAGAGTGTATGTGTTTCTATGTGAGAGACTTGTAGGACGGGGTAGAAAGACTAATTTAACCCTGACGGAGGGAGAGAAATACACGAAGTGCACGTGTGTGATTCCGGTGCCCACAGGGAAATGAGATATGTATGCGTGTGAGAGAGATTGCACAATTCATTCACGTATCACTATCTAGCGATCGTGGACGTGAATCGCTTGAACATAAGTCAATATCTACTTCTATCGTGGCCAAAGGTACAATATCGATTCAACGCTATAAAGATTGGACACTCACATATCACATTTTTTCTATTTAAATAAACCTTTTCAATTCTGCATGCCAAAGTTACAGTGATGTTTCTTCAAACAACCAATGTAGCTATCGTGTACATGCACCATTGTTACTCTTGCATTCAAATTCATTAGTCTTGGATGATTTAAGTTTCTATATTGAAGTAATATATGTAATATTCATATATGAATTCAATGGGTACGCAATTTATGAAATGGAGGCTATGTAATCATATGAGGTAACACTTTTAAGTAGCTGACTACAATATCCATTTCTTTTTGTGCGCCTCTACACTAACACGTCAATGCATTATGTTTAAAGTAAATAACCAATGGCACTAAATTATCTATTTACACGAGAAATACATAGGCTGAGCGTTTGATCCCTTTTTTGTGAACGCGCCACTACACCCGTACGATTGGCCGCGCCCGTGTGAACGTCCAAGTTATCGGCGCATCATCCCGAGTTATTGTATTTTTTCTGGGGTGGACTTCACACCAGTTATTAACTGCTGACGCGTGCCCCGTGTACACAGTCTACCATGGCCTTCCCGCTAGCACGGTCAAAAATCAATTGAAACTGGATATTCATGATCCCGCGGGCGGCAAAATCTCCCGCCTCCTTCTAAAATTTCCGCCACCTTAGTCTTTAGCATGCGAAATCCCCCTTTTGTCCTTGGTGCACGGAGACCAACAGTTACAATACCGCCCTCATCTACATGATAGGTCGGGGCTGATTTGGTAACTTCCGGTTTCCCCACTACACGGCACCCCCATTTCCTCTCCCCCTCCCGCAAAAACGACTAACTCCATAGCACCAGAGCATCTTACATCACGCCGTCCGTACTTCATCGCCCTTTCTCCCCTCCCCACTCGAAACCCTAGACTTCTCATCCACCGGCGTACCATAGCCCATTCACTGCCAGCGGTGTCCACCTCGCCGGATATGCTTCTGCGGCCACATCTACCCCTCCCACCTCCCCTAGAAACAAGTAGACTGCTCATCCACCATTGTACCACAGCCCATTCAGTGTCGGCCTTGTCCATGGCGCCAGATCTGCTTCGCCGGTACTCTCGTCAACCGCCGCGCATCTGCAGCGGCTCATTCGTACTCCCCACCGGAGATGCTTCGTCCACACCCCCCGGAGCCGCCCCACTGACGACCCCGTCGACGGCCTCTGATCCTCTTCGCCGACACCTTCCTCAACCCTACCGGAGCCGCTTCGCCGACACCTTCCTCAACCCTACCGGAGCTGCTTCGCCGACACCATCGTCAACCCTACCGTATTAGCTTCGCCTATACCATTCTCAACCCTACCGGGGCCACTTTGCCAACTCACAAGTCCACGGCCTCAGATATGCTTCCTCACACACTCATCCAACCTACCGGAGCAGCTTCTGATGCCCCGTCCATGGCCGTAGATCCGCATCGTCGACACCACCCTTAACCCAACCACCGGAGCAGCTTCTAACGCCCCGTCCATGGCCGCAGATCCGCATCATCGACACCATCCTTAACCCAACCACCGGAGTAGCTTATGACGCCCCGTCCACGGCCGCAGATCCGCGTCGTCGACACCATCCTTAACCCAACCACCGGAGCAACTTCACCTACGCCCTCATCCACGACCACAGATCCACTTCGCCCACACCATAGTCCACCCTACCGGAGCCGCTCCCCAAACACCCTACTCAACGGTTCTAGATCTCCTTACCGGACCCCGACAGCCAGCGCAGCATCATCACCCTCGACGTTTCTAACCTGATTCCCACCGTCTGGAGAGATGCCAAGCACCCGCCACGGCCTAGGTACTTGTCACCTTTAAACCCGTCCAGCATCACCTGCCCGATGTACTTCAAATATACTAACTGGTCACTGTTACCTGTTATGCAGCTGGCAAAAACTACAAGGACGATGTTTCTTCTGGATCTAACAGCTTGGCCAACCAAGATCCCGAACTGAGGCATTGCTATGATCTTGTAAGCATGTCTCTCTCTCTTGTATTATTCTGTGCCTGCCAGCGTGCTTTGCTAGGATTTTCGACCAGTAATCCCTTTGTGCAGACAATGATTTCTACTACTGGCTGCTAAATTAGATATGTAGATGTCATACATGATACTACCTCGTACCTCCGTTCCTAAATATAATTCTTTCTAGAGATTCCACTATAGGCTACATATGGAGCACAATGAGTGAATCTACACTCAAAAATGCATCTATATACATCTGTATGTGGTCCATACTAGAATCTCTACAAAGACATATATTTAGGAATAGGGGCAGTACATTACACAAAATCGTAGGTGGCATGTAGGAATTCCAGTGCACTACATTAGGCTCCCTTAGAGTGCCTGCTAGTCTAGCATACAGAGTCATGGCTAGTTTATGGTACGCACACAATAGTTAATTGGTGGTTTAAATATGCGCAAGGGATATGCAATGTAGTATCATGTAGAGATGTCTGAAATTAGCTGTGTCAACTTGAAGATAGGGTTACAGAATGAAAAAGTACAAGATGTATGTGGCAATTTCTTGGAACATCGCAAAAAAAGGAGAGGCAGCGATGAGCCTATACAGTGTGCTATGGTACGTCACTCCTCCATTGCAATCATCGTGACATGTTATTTGTATGCCAGTTCTATTAGCCAAGTTTCTTAGGGACAGTTATTACGAGTTATCCTAAGAAAATAAGCACCTGTGAATATAAGCTCCATGTAATAAGCCAACCAGTTCTTTTCATTGCGTTTTCAGCTTATCTTTGGTATGATCAGTGGAAAGTCTAGATTGCATTATATATTTTTCATTTTGCTGCCCATATGGAAATTAATTTGACTTGCAAACATCACAAATTGAACCCAGTGCAGTAATTAATATGATAGGAAAACAGACCATCACTATTTGCTCAAAATGCAAATGCAAAGATACCATCTACTTGGCACAATCTACTTTGGTCAATGTTTTCCATAGAGATCCCGTTGCCTAATTTAAACGAAGAACGCATGACCCACATTTAAATCAAGAACAATTATTTATTGAAATTCGATGGTCCAAGTGGCTGGTTATTATCGTATAGCAGCACTACCTGAATGCATCATATAGCAACAGCAGCTCATAGCAACTCATCATACAGCAGCAGTAGTCTGCAATTCATCATATACCAGCAACAGCTCATAGCAATTCATCATATAGCAGCAGCAGGAGCAGCTCATAGCAATTCATCATATAGCAGCAGCAGGAGCAGCTCATAGTAATTCATCATATAGCAACACCAGGAGCAGCTTGTAGCCACTCATCATATAGCAGCAGCAGCTCATAGCAATTCATCATATAGCAGCAGCAACAGCTCATAGCAACTCATCATACAGCAGCAGTAGCTCATAGCAATTCATCATATAGCAGCAGCAGGAGCAGCTCATAGCAATGAATCATAAAGCAGCAGCAGAAGCAGCTCATAGCAATTCATCGTATAGTGGATCAGAATGAAAATTTGGCAAAAAATCAGAGGAGATCCTCACCTTGTTGGATGAGCTCATCCTTCAACAACACCTCAAGGCCATGGCCTGGGAGGAGGGGAGGGGGAGTAAGGTGCCTTCTGCCACAGTGTGGCATCAGCCATAGTTGTGCAGCGCCCGCCGGAGTAGTGCGTTGGACGAACCACAGTGGAGCAGTTGCTGGAGACCATGAGAATGAGGGGCGGCTTCAGAGGGAGGAGCAGCTAGGGAGATTTGCCCCTACCCGCCGGCCATGTAGCCTAGCTGGACATAGCATTGTCAAGGCCCAGGCCAGATGGGACCAGTGGCGACGGCTCGCTGGAGGAACCCTAGTGCTGCAGGCAGGGGATCAAGGTAGAGGGAAAGGGGAGAGGAGATGCAAGCGGGCAGGGCAATGAATGCTTGCATGTTTTTTTTACTTGAGGGTCAGGTGTGACACGGGCGTCAGCAGTTGCATTTTGAGTGTAATATAGGCAGACAACAGAGTCATTTCACTATTCCTCTTCCCTTCAATTTTTAGTAAGGTTCTACCCGAAACACTCCCCTCCAAAGCGAAATTAGTTAAGCCCAAGCCCACAACTCAAAAATGACTTCTTTACATCTTTTATGGCTTATTTTGACAATATGCCCTGAAAAGGCAGAATCGAACTGGCCCTTAACCTGCAATTCAATTGTGTGTGCAATGATGAATCACTCCTGCCTAATATATGTACATTTAGGCATCATCATACATGGCATAACCTAATACATGTGCATTCCATTGTAGAATCTGGAATATGCAATGTTTATGTTAGTTCATACATTGCACATGATGTTTAAATGCCCCTTAAATCTGGTCAGTCAAGTGATGGTCTTTAAGCCTCCTTCTTTGCTTCTTTTCTTGATATGTAAGATTTGCTCACACATCTGTTCAATTGCTTGTTTGCATTAGCCAGCCATACTAGGACTATTTGCTTTGATTACTTGTTGTTCTTGACCTAACACTCTAACAGAGCTTGTCAACGATTTAAACACTAAGGGCTGCTGTAGTGGGGCCTTATCTAACTCATAGGTGACATAAAGGTTTGGCTGTACACTACAGTAGGCTCTCCAAGAGTACCTGGAGATCCAGTTCGAAGGTATGCCTAGTTTTTACATAGTGCAGACATAGTAAATGCTCATTTCATTGTGTGCAAGTGCAATAGATGCGGCATGTTTCATTATGTGGTGTTGTTTTGTTATAATCTCATCCTTTTGTGTTCATAGACTGGAAAGTATGCATATTTATCTTCCAAGGAGACGAGTAACTAGTTTGTGTCACCTTGTAGAGGGGGTGCAATGAAGATAAGATTGAGTATTTTCAAGTACAAGATGTTAGGAAGGAGCCTTGCAAGAGAAGTAGGAGTTGCGCTGAGCCTCTTCAACCTGCTAAGGTAAGTCACTGTATGCAACTCAACAATTCAATTCCTTGTTTGTTTCAGGCATAGTTAATTTTCTCTTTTCAATTGCTTTATTTGTCCTCAGTTAATGAGATGCCCAAATAATCATGCCTGATGTTTGGTACTTGTATCACTATTAGTTGACATAATTAAAGGCCTTACCATTTAATTACTCTGCCGAAGTGTGTCTGAAGCTTTGAAGTCTATTAACCAACTATTATTGCATGAGGCTCACAATCTAGTTTATACTACGCTAATGATTGCATAGTTTTGCCTGCTGTAGTACGTTTGTATGAAACCCTCTGCTGTTCATTATGCTCCCTAAGACTTTAATTGAGTCACAGAATGGCCAACTGCTTGCTTACTTATACGCAATGTGTTGTCTAAATTTGTAACTTGTCTGTGTTTTCGATTGGGCCCCAACATCATGCTCCTCTGGTGAGCTAAGAGGGATTTCTGTATGCAGGCTGCACAGACTATCTTTTTTATAATTTTTTAAAATATTACCTGCTTATGCTTCATGACGTGTAACTTTTTTTTGAAAGTGACGTGTAACATTATTGTTAGTCCTGTTTTGCCATGTAGTACAAAATAGTGTCTTGTTCGCTTCACTGTTGTAACTATATTTTTGCCCTAGTCATGTGTACTTACAGAAACATTTCAGGATGAAGTGACATCAACAAAAAGATCTGCGAGCAGTGCGACATGGCCGTTACCGAATGATTATGGAGTGGAATTGGAATGTGTTGATGTTCTCGAGCATCAACTAGAGGTGGCAAGACAACGTTTACATGATTGTCAACGTATAATCAACAAGTTGAGACTGGACATGCAGGTATTAGATGCAGGAGTCAAAAAATGAAACAAGACACTGAGGTAACCATGAAGGAATTGGAGATTTTGCAGACTGAAATTTGTGCGATCTGAATCCGGCCAATCCTATTTTCTGAAGAGATTATAGTTCAAATGGAGTTAAGTTGATGCGCGTCCATGATGTATGAGCTGTATTTGCCTAGTGTATGTAATTTGCTGTTTGTGTATGCTTTATTATCACCTGTGCCGAACCATAATGCGCAGTGGGTATAATCGGCTGTAATTTCTTTATTTTATAGTGTAGGATTATTCTACCTTTCTATGCCTTGATCTCTTTGTTGTATAGTGTATGCTTTTTAGAGGTGATAGTATTGAGTAGGATAATTCTTTGAATATGCTATATCGTTCAAACGGGGGCCAACTCACCCGACCATGGCCCTTCACGGGCCGTCGGATCCATGGGCCTTCTACGTCTCGTAGGATCCATGGGCCTTGTACGTATCGTAGGATCCATGGGCCTTCTACGTCTCGTAGGATCCATGGGCCTTCTCCGTCTCGTAGGATCCATGGGCCGCCGACTCATTTATGGGTTTGTACGGGCCTTTAATGAGCCATAGACGGGCCTTTAATGGAAATCGTACGTTTTATGGGCTGACCATAACGGGCCGTTAATAGGCCGTATTTGGTGATGCTATGAAAATGGCCCAACAAACTAACGGTCCACAAACGGGCCGACTGTAACGACGGGCTGAATTTGGCCCACAAGCAGAACATGACAGTAACAGGCCGCAAGTAACCGAATGCTGCAAATGAGCCCAAGAATAAATGGGCCCTCAGAAGGCTGAAAGTTAACTTGGACTAGAAATAGCCCAATGGAATAACGGGCCGTTAATGGGTATAAAGTGATACACTGTTCATTACGGGCTAGTTTCACCACGAGCCGTTAATGGGTGTAAAGTAATACATTGTTCATTACGGGCCAGTTTCAGCACAGGCCGCTAATGGGCCAAGAGTTACAAAGGGCCTCACATGGGTCGAAAGACGTCATGGGCTATACATGGGCCAGAAGTGAAAACAGGCTGGAATCATATTGGATGGCCCAGATGACGCTACTGGGCCTAATTCGGATAGGGCATAATGGGCCTTGGGTTAGCGGGTTGTAAATGGGCTATATGCGAACAGGCCGTTAATAGGCTTTCCATGGGCTGGCCCGCTAGCTTTTGACCAAGTCAAACGGGATGGCCTTTTCATAGGAATGGGCCACTGTTGGGCCGTGCCATGTGTCGACGTATCATAGGCGCCTTCTGTCCAGTGAGTGGATGACATCTGTCCCAACGATGAGCCGACACATGTTTCCTCTAGCCAATGATGATTTTACACGTGGAAAATCCCCATTGGTCGGGGCTGTTAACGGGTTATCGGATCCAAAACCCGACCCGATAGCTTAACGGTGTTCCGTTACGGTGGATGCCACGTGTCAGTCACCCTTGACGAAAGCACTTCTGTGACGCATGATTTATCATCATGGAAGTGGACACTTCCATGATGATAATTTTGGTAATGTCATGGAACACTTCTACGACAGCACATGTATGACTATCTTGATTCTATCATAAATTTGTTGTGGATGTACATGCATGACAAAAAAGGCGACCTACTGTGACAAACACGTATCTTCACGGAAGTGTATTTTTTTGTAGTGGGTGGGGTGGCGACACGAGGGGTGGGGCTGCTAGCTACTTTGCACTTTGCTAGGTGAACCTCGGTTGGGGGGAGGGGCAT
>NC_041392.1:561525380-561557448 GCF_002162155.2 Triticum dicoccoides | reverse complement strand
CTAGCTACTTCACACTTTGCTAGGGTGAACCTTGGTTGGGGGGCATGCATTCATAGCTTAGGATTTCCTTCGTGCCGACACAAGGGAGGGGGGCTGCTAGCTATTTCTCACTTTGCTAGGTGAATGAACCTCGGTTGGGGGGGCATGCATTCATAGCTTAGGATTCCCTTCGTGCCAACACGAGGGAGGAGGGGGGCTGCTAGCTACTTCACACTTTGCTAGGTGAACCTCGGTTGGGGGGAAGGGACATGCATTCATAGCTTAGGATTCCCAATTCTTGCCGACACGAGGGGGTGGGGGCAAGCAATACCGTGTGCTTTGCGAGAGAGGTGCCACATCAAAGTTGCATTTGGTATTTGAAAATCAAGCCACCCTTTTGATACATAAATTTTGTCCACATGCAAGTGTGTTCGTGTTTTGACCCTCTCCCACGTCATTTTTTGCCAAATTTATGAACATTAGACAAGTCGGATGACGCAATAGACATGGTTCACTCAAACTAACCGTGTACCATGCTGGTGCCCCTGTCATGCACACATCCGCACAGTACATTGGGCTCCACGAGGCTCCCCCTCTCAAAAATATCTGCCCGCCTCGAGGATTTTTCTGTTTCACACGGTTGTTATCTCTGGACCGTGTGCGATGTTTCTTGTTCCTAATCCCGCCTGCACCCGTAGAAAATATCTACCCACCTCGAAGGTTTTTCTGTTTCATAACACACGGTTGTTATCTGCGGACCGTGTGCGATGTTTCTTGTTCCCAATCCCGCCTACATCCCTAGAGAATATCTGCCTGCCTCGAGGGTTTTTCTGTTTCATAACACAGGTTGTTATCTCTGGACCGTGTGTGATGCACTATCATCAAAATTTTCAATAGCCCGGCATTTCACTCCCGTGTTTGACTCCCGCGTAGTAAAATTTTCACTACCCGCGTCATTTCCTCAAACACCCCTCCACACACACACACACAACACAACACACACACACACACACCAAAACCTCCTCGGTCATGCGCACACACACACACCCTCCCTCGCTCGAAACCCTAGCAAGGTCCCCGTCGCCGCCGGCGCCGCAAGGCCTTCATTGTCAACATCTGTCGGTTTGCCCGTGCAACTTACCCACCGATCTCCATACCCAGGCCGCCCTGAGTTTCTTAGATGACGCCTACCAAACGCCCCCTTTCCCACAGATCCCCATCCCCCACTCTAGAGCATCACAGCCTAAGCCCAGCTACGCTTCCCGTGGAGCTCGAGGAGCGACTGGCCCAAAAGAGGTGTATAGCAGTCTCTTCACCCGACGTCGCCGAGGAAGCTGATGACCATTACTGGCGGCGGGCACTTAAGCAACAGCCTAGAGTATGCGGGCATGTCACGACCGCCGGCTATGACATCGAGGTCATGAACAGCGATGGCCTGAGGTAGGCTATGTCACAGGTAAAGTGGCCCACCCCCAACCCCTCGGGTTCAACCATCACCGATCTCATCTATGGCCCCGCTGCTGATCTCCTCTGGCTCAATGTCAACAATTTGCCATTCTACATCGCCATAAAGCCCCTTTTTTCATTTCTGAAGGACACGTTCTGCGACGCTGGCTTGGGATCCATAGCTTCCAAGTCAGACCTCATCGACGGCGACCATGAGGAGGGCACCCTCTCCGGCTCTTCCAAGGGGAAAGAGCCCATCTGCTCTTCCAAGGGGAAAGCGATCATCTGTGACATCATGGAGCGCATCCAGGGTCCATGCTCTTCCCATGGGAACGAGCCCATCTGTGACAAGTGAGGAAACCCATGATTTGTTTTGTCATGCCTCTTCACAGGGGGAAACCCATGATTTGTTTTGTCGAGTCCCTTTTGTAGTGTAGTGAGAATATGTCCAGTTTTAATTGCTATATCTGGTTGTTTGCAGTATGCCTTGTTTATTTCAGTTGTTCATACCAATAGGAATGCATATATTTGCTTGTTGTTAAGCCTGTTATAGCTAGCATATGCCTCTTTTAAAGTTTTTTTGATTGTTCGATTGTTTGTAGTTAGCATATGTCCAGTTTCAAATGCTATCTCTGGTTGTTCATAGTATGCCTTGTTTAGTCCAGTTATTCACAACATGATGTTCTATATGTGCAAGTATGAACTGTGCAGTTCAATTTCATCCGTACCAGTTTCAATAATACCACTTTGAATGACTACATTTGGTTGCTGCATCTTATAGTTAACACGCCTTTCCATTTTTATTAATAATACCCAGTGTGCTTAGACCGGCACAATACAAGTTTAAATGACTATGTTTGCTTGTTGTTAAATGTTAGGCTTGTTGCAGTTAGCACACCTTTTCACTTGTTTTGCTTTACTAGCATGCTTAAACCTACACACCAAAGCTATATTTTGGAGATTATTTTGTCTGTCATTTATAATTTTGGTTGATGTTTAGCCTGTTGTGCTTAATATGCTTCTCGATGTACCTACACAGGACAATTTTGGGAATGACTGTTGTTTTCCATCGAGGTTAGTTTCATCCCATGGCTTCTATCTGCTCACTATTTAGGATATCGATAGCTGGTACCATATAGGCCGGCGGCTGATATGGGACTAATCGGTGAATCGGACTTTTAACTGAATATATCTGTAACCCATTTATTGTTAGGTTAACTAGGGCCATATGTAATATATCTGAGACTACATAGAAACATGCACTATACTTAATGTCTAAATATGCAATCCTAGGCTACATAGCAACAAGTAAGAGTGTTACATTAATGTTCTAATGATGTCTAGATATACGTAGAAGAGCAGTAGCTGCAACAACAACAACAACAACAACAACAACAACACAGCCCTGTTTGGATACTCAACTTAGCTAGAGGTTAGAGTTAGTTTATAGCTCCTTACTAACCCTGAGCTAACTCCATCCAAAGAGTTGTTTGGATGGCAGGGTTAGATTGACAATAAATGCACTAGGAGAACTAGCTCCAATTAGCACCTCTTGGGTTGGATAGTTTTTTTGGGTGAGTTATAGATGCAACTAGCTCAAACTAGCCCTCATGTTTAGATATACTTTAGGGCTATTTGAGCCTGAACTAGCTCAAACTAACTGTAACCCCTGGATACAACAGTAGTTAATCAGCCGATAATTTGTAAGAATGCACTAAACTCCTTCCAGCCCATAATATAAGATGTTAATTCATCTAATATGTGAGTATATTGGATGTTATAAGATACTCCCTCCGTTCCTAAATATTTTTATTTTTAGAGATTACAAATGGACTACCACATATGGATGTATATAGACATATTATAAAAGAGTGTTGTACTACATCATTGTGCAATTGTTGTTTAGCATCTAATATTAACTTGGTGCTTTTAGGTACATATGTCATTCGTAAAGATCCGTGCTTCGACCCTTTCTGCGTATGGGGCAATGAGATATCGATGAACCAGCATCAAGTGAGGAAGCTGATAAAGATTGTTAGTAAAATGGGTCAAAAGATGGCAATTAAACTATTTGTTTACACTTTATCCAAGACAATAGTGAACTGCAGGATGGTAAGTAAAAACTCTGCAGCCTTCTTTTTACTGCCCATAATGAGTTGTGTTAGATGACAATGTCTGAATCTTTTCCTTTGCAGTGGTTGCCAAAGCAGTATACTCAAGATTACCTCTCAAACTACATGATTGGTGGGCATGCAAAGGTTAAAGTATTACTACCAGAACACGATGATTATCTAGATGTTTTCATGAAGACCGTGAAGGATGGGCGGTCGGCCATCACAAGGGTTTGGACTAGAGTCGTGCGTGCCTTCTGCATGGAGGAGGGCACAATATGGGCATTCTGATTCACCTTGTTCAGCAACCAGAATATATTTCGCCTCTTTCTTTACCGTCCTTAATAGTACAAGTATACAACTATGGTTCATCATTCTTTATTTGGTTCTTATGTAATTCTTGAACATATGTACCTATGAATCGAATAATGCATTGGTTGCTTGAACCTGATTGATATGAATAAAGCTGTAGCATACATTTAAATTCAAATTCAAATCCGGTACAATTTGAAATAGCAGCAATTAAATTACGGTGAAATTATGCTCTCCGGGTTGTTACGGCACACACGGTTGGTAAAACACAAACGTTTGCGATATGCACCTAATCTGTGACGGTTCACGAAGAGGAAACGTGTGCAAGCATGCACACAGTTGCCGTTTCCAAAGCATGTGCGGTGTCAAACAATATCACAAACGGTGCGGGCAAGCTAAACGTTTGTGTTAGTTGCCTTATCGTACACGATTCGCAACCACGAACTGTTTCTGATTAAGTATGCATCATAAACATTGCACCACAAAATAGCGTGTGCGATAATTGTCGTGTACGACGATGTTACGACGGTTCGACATTTTGTAATCCTTTCCGACACTCGTAGAACGGTTAGCTAATCTTCTTAACAGTGAACCGTTTGTGACGGGCCGCGCATCAAACACGTTCTATAATAGTGAGTCATTTGTGATGGGTCGCGCATCGTAAATGTAGCACCACAGAATACCGATTGTGATGGCAATGTGCGCAGAAACGAGTAGGAGTACTGTAGAGTCCCTATCCCCGACGGTTTCTAGGTCATGTGGGAAGGACCCCCCTATCTCCCACACTCACTTGGCGACGGTTCCAAATGTCATCGCGGAAAGGGGTTAAAACCGTTTCTTTAGCACCGATGTGCACCAGTGTTACAACCTGGTTTTCAGTGTGATTACCCGTGATATTATTCCGTTGTCTACACCTTCTTTGTTTGATTCTATTCCCTGGGGCGGATACAAGATCATGCCTGAGGACATTGTCGCCTACCGGAACAACCAGGCGGCAGCAGAGGAGGAGCCTCAGGAGTGGGACCCTTAGGTGCCCGCTCCCTAGCACTTCAACATGGGACCAGATGGCCTCTTCGAGTGGTGATTACCAAGTTAGGCCAAAAGCCTAACCTTGGGGGAGTACGTGTTTCCACCGACATTACATTCATGTTTACACATTTCATTCCAGTTGTCGGTGTCTACACTTTTTCATTGTATTATCCATGTTAGATTTATTTTCTCACTTTCTTCTTGTGTGTTTGAAAAACTTTGAGATAATCCAAAAAAATTGTTGTTTGGTTCTTTTCAGTTTTTCTTTCTTGTTTAATTAGCTGTACTATAAAAAGAAAACCCAAAAAGATTTCCTTCTTCTTTTTCTTGTTGGGAGCTTTCCCGTGTAAATAGTTTTTCTCGTTTTTGCTTATCTTTTCTTTTATTTGCTTACTTCCAGAAAAAACAAAAACTCCAAAAATATTTCATTGTGTTTCTCTGAATTTATTTTCTGTTTATTGAGTTGTACCGAGGAGAAGACCAAGACGCATTATTGATTGATCGAACCAGGAGCCCATAATAACCTTGTCTTCTCCTTTTGAATAAAATGTTTGCAGATTCTAGCTTAGTCCACAGCACTCTTGCACTATTATTATTTTCATATCGTTCGGTCATGCAAGTGAAAATAAATAATGACGATATTTGATGAACTGGCTGTGGCAGAGAGAAATGAGTATGAACTCAACTTGTCTGTTTTTGTAAATATGTTAAACCTAGTATCCATGATTTAGCCTATTATGATCAAACATGTTTGCAATGACAATCAGATATTACAGTTCCTCATGCCATGCTTAAGTAGCTAGGAGTGGATAATGATTTATTTTGGATGTCAACATTGCGTTAAAATGTTCGAGTGGCTTGACTTGGCACATGTTCCTGCATGTAGTTGAATCAAAACCAAGATAGCCTCTATGATATTTATGTTGAAATGACATGCGGTGACCCCATGTTTGGTTTTGGTAATTGATGACATTCTCTATGGACCAATGGTTGCATTGAGTTATATTTGAAGGATTTGTCCATAGGCATTTCTTCAAGTCCATGTGTTGGTTTAAAGGAGTTTATGTCTTGACCAAGGTGCTATTAAGGAATTATCCAAAGATTGGTCATGTGAGAGTTGAGGCTATTTCAAGCATGTCTTGAAGAAGAAGATTGTGTGATCATTCATGCTTACCTTCAAGGCATCATCCAAATGAAGAGAGTTGGAAAGGTTCAAGGTTGATCAAGACTAAGTCAAGAGTGAATCAAGTTTATCAACTCACAAAGCGTAGAAGATGTACCGAGAGGGATCAAGTCATCCTGTGGTATGGTAAGCATTGTCAATTACTCTTTGTGTACTAACCCATGGTCTTCGTGAGAGTTCTTTGTGGGGTTAGGTTGAAGTGTGCACGTTCAAGTCATGCATCACGAAGAGATCAAGTGCTTGAAGATTGCCGTCCATTGTGGTGACAATGGACTTGTGAAGATGTGTCGAAGAGTGGCTCACCCATAGTGGAGTATGGGGGAGCAATCTACTACTCTTCACCGAGCCAACACAATCAAGAAAGGTGGTCCTACTTGAGAAAGTCAAGATCGTCTACATCTAGCTCAAGTGGACTTTCTGCAGGGCAAAGGTTTGGCCTTGATAGGTTCTTTATTTTACTGGTCTCATGGTGGTAGTTTGGAGACCAGGTTATAGGATCGATTGCCGTACTATCAAGGGGGCTCTCAAGTGAGTAGCTTGATCATATCGTTCATAGAGAGCTCAAACCATCGCATGTTTGCATCATCTTCCTTGGTTCTTGTTTGGTTTTCTCCTTGTGAGATTTGGAGCTTATGGTCATCTTCTTGACAAGCTTGTGTTCATCAAAAACGGAGTTCACATGCTTCTTCTATTGCATTTTCGGTGTTGGAGGTTTTACCGGTCTTATTTGAGGAAGGGTTCTCACCTTTTTCTTATGGGCCTTTTTTAATTTCCTTATTATTGTTATTTGTATCAAGATTGTGTTAGCCCTTGTCGCTAGCTTTCCAGCAAACTTGGTTTCGTTGAATTCGGAGTCCGTTTGCAGAAGTTGTGTCGGTTTTGGTATCCTTAAAAAGGCTACAGCGGTACTACCGCTTGGAGGGGATGTAATTTTTTTACTACCGCTCTTGGGAGTGGTACTACCGCTTGGAGCGGTACTACCGCGGCTACTTCTGTGGCTACTTCCTCTCCGGACCAAAAACTCGTCTCAAGTCCAGAGGTTGTAGGAACGGATGTATTTTTTAGTACCACTCGCAAGCAGTAGTACCGCTACCCTTTGAGGTAGTACCACTACCCCTAGTGGTAGTACCATGAGGACGAGTGGTAGTACTGCTCTGTGCAGGCTATGAGCATAACGGTTGGATTTTTTCCACCTATAAATGGGGGTCTTCTTCCCCAATGAACCTTATCCTTTGAGCTCATGTTCTTCCCCCATTGTTGACCTTCTTCGAGCTTGCTTTCTCTCAGTCCCTCCAATGATTCTTGCTAGTTCTTGAGGGAAAAGAGAGAGGAGATCTAGATCTATGTTTCCACCAATCACTTTCTCCTCTATGTGAGGGGAACCCATTGGATCTAGATCTTGGAGTTCTTCGTGTTCTCTTCTTCGTTCTTCCTCTCTTTTTCCTCCCTAGCATTAGTTGCTTTGGTGGGATTTGGGAGAGAAGTACTTGGGCACTCCGTGTGCCCTTGCCATTGCATTTGGTGCATCGGTTTGAGTTCTTCACGGTGATACATGGAAGTTACAAGTTTAGAAGCTTGTTACTCTTGCGTGCTTGGGCGCCCTAGATGGTTTATGGTGTTCGGAGCTCAATCATTGTGGTGTAAAGCTCCGGGCAAGCGTCGGGGTCTCCAAATAGGTTGTGGAGATCACCCCGAGCAATTTGAAGGGTATCGGTGACCGGCCCCAAAAGTTGCCAAAGTGTACGGGTTCGGTGACCGCCCCCAAGGGTTGCCATTTGTACGGATTCGGTGACCGCCCTCAATGGTCCCTTAGTGGAATCACGGCATCTTGCATGGTGCGAGGGAGTGAGGAGATTACGGTGTCCCTAGTGGCTTCTTGGCGAGCATTGTGCCTCCACACCGCTCCAAAGGGAGATTAGCATCCGCAAGGGTGTGAACTTCGGGATACATCGTCATCTCTGCGTGCCTCGGTTATCTCTTACCTGATCCCTTTACTTATGCACTTTACTTTGTGATAGCCATATTGTTCTTTGTGATATATCTTGCTATCACATAGTTGCTTATCTTGCTTAGTATAAGTTCTTGGTGCACATAGATGAGCCTGGTTGTTTTAGGTTTTGTGCTTGACAAATTAACCGCTAGGTATATTCCGCATTTGTTCAAGCCTAAACCATAATTATTTTAAAGCGCCTATTCACCCCCCCCCTCTAGGCAACATCCACGATCTTTCAATTGGTATCAGAGCCTCGTCTCTCTTTGATAGGCTTAACCATCTAGAGAGTAGATATGTCGACTAGGGGATTAGGATTCTCTAACACTCTTAGTTTCGATGGCACATATTTTGATGGTTGGGTAATTCGCATGCTTAATCTCTTTAAGGCCATGGACCCAAATTTAGAGTGAATTGTAGATATGGGTTTTTCTCCTCCAAATGATCCCCAAAGATTACATTTAGAGGATGAGAAAAACTCTTATCTCAATGCTCAAGCTTCTAATTTTCTTTTTGATGCTTTCAGCAATATAGTGTTTTTTGAACTCATGCCATTCTGGGATGCTCATGAGTTGTGGACAAAGCTTCGAGATAAATATGGTGTGTCCAAGATTTGTGGGGATGATTGTTCTCCCTCCACCTCCGGCTGTGTTGCCTTCTCAACTTCTTCTACTTCACCAACATGTGGTTTGCCACAAGGTAATGATATGGTGAGTAGTGGTGTTCATTGCAATGATGATAGTGGGCTTATTGTTGAGGATCCTTCATCACTTCCTTATTGCAATGCTTCATCTTTGGACTTTAACACTTCGAGCACTCCAAATGTTTTCACATGCCTGTGTTAATATATATAGTTCTTGCATATCATGTAGAAATTGCTTGACTAACTCTCATGCTGATATGCTTGCTATGTCTTGTTGCCATGATAAAAATGCATCTATTTCCTTGAATTGTTGTTCTAACAATTTAGAGGAAACCCAACACCCCATGGAACAAGATGTGGTCTTGAATGGTGCTTCAAGGGATCCTACATCATCATCTATTGTGTTTTGCCTTATGGCTAAGGCTTCAAAGGTATCTCCCACTTTGAATCCCAATATATCTTGTGATGATATTGATGATGATAAGAATGATGATGATGTTGTTGATGATGAAGAAAATGATAATGTTGTTGGTAACCCACAAGTATAGGGGATCACAACAGTTTTCGAGGGTATAGTATTCAACCCAAATTTATAGATTCGACACAAGGGGAGCTAAAGAATATTTGAAGGTATTAGGAGCTGAGTTGTCAATTCAACCACACATGGAGATTATTTATCTGCAGCAAAGTGATCAGTAGCAAAGTAGTTTGATAGTTTTGATAGTAGTGACAGCAACAATAGTAATAATAGCAGTCATAGCAGTAATTTGTAGTAAGTGTAACAGTGATGATAGCAATAGTAATGCAGCAAGATCAATGAGGATAAATTCGTAGGCATTGGATCGGTGACTTGTTGGATGATATTCATCATGTGACAGTTATAACCTAGGGTGATACGGCACTAGCTCCAATTCGTCGATATAATGTAGGAATGTATTATGTAAATAGTCATACGTGCTTTATTAAAAGAACTTGCATGACATCTTTTGTCTTAGCCTCCCATGGCAGTGGGGTCCATATTAGAAACTAAGGGATATTAAGGCCTCCTTTTAATAGAGAACCGGAACAAAGCATTAACACATAGTGAATACATGAACTCCTCAAACTACGGTCATCACCGGGAGTGGGCCCGGTTGTTGTCACTCCGGGGTTGCCGGACCATAACACGTAGTAGGTGACTATAACTTGCAAGATCGGATCTAAAACATGGATATGATGATGAATTCATAAACGGTTCGGATCTGAAATCATGGCACCCGGGCCCAAAGTGACAAGCATTAAGCATGGCAACATCAATCTAAGAACATAGTGGATACTAGGGATCAAGCCCTACCAAAACTAACTCGATTACATGATGAATCTCATCCAACTCCTCACCGACCAGCGATCCTACGAAGGAATTACTCACTCTCGGTGGGGAGCATCATGGAATTGGTGATGGAGAAGGGTTGGTGATGACGAATAATGAAGACCCCCCTCTTCGGAGCCCCAAACAGACTCCAGATCTGACCTCCCGAGGAAGAACAGGGCTTGGCGGCTGCTCCGTCTCGTGGATCGTGATAATTCTTTCTCCCTGATTTTTTCTGGAAATATTTGAATTTATAGTATCATGGGGGGTCGTCAGCGGAGCCACCAGGTGGGTACAACCCACCTGGGCGCGCCAGGAGAGGGGGGCGCCCTGGTGGGTTGTGCCCACTTAGGGGCCCCTCTCTGGTGGGTCTTGGCTCCAGAAATTCTTATTATTGATATAAAAAATCCTCGCAAAGTTTCGTTCCATTCCAAGAACTTTTATTTCTGCACAAAAACAACACCATGGTAGTTCTGCTAAAAACAGCGTCAGTCCAGGGTTAGTTTCATTTAAATCATGCTAATTAGAGTCCAAAATAAGAGGAAAAGCGTGAGAAAAAAGTAGATACGTTGGATATGTATCAACTCCCCCAAGCTTAAACCTTTGCTTGTCCTCAAGCAATTCTGTTGATAAACTAAAAATGAGAAAGAAAAAAATTTATGAACTCTTTTGCTCTTGTTTGCATGAACAAGCTAAAACAGCACCCGGATTTTCAGCCAACATTATAACTAACCATGTCGACAACAACTCTTAAAGATTATAATGACTCATATCAATGGCATAATCAGCTAGCGAGCAATAATAAGATATCTCAAACGGTAACATGTTGTCAAAACAACCATGACATAATATGACAATCATGGTATCTCGCTAGCCCTTTCTGAGACCGCAAAACATAAATGTATCCAAAGTTCAAGTAGTGACTAAACATTGTAATTCATGGTAGAAAAGATCCAGTCATGATGCACCCAACATTAGCTACACACAATGCATAAATCATGACAGCTGTGATCTACTCAGTTTCTGGTGAAAACAGCGTCAGTCCGGGGTTAGTTTCATTCGAATCATGCAAATTAGACTCCAAAACAAGAGGAAAAGCATGAAAAAAAGTAGATACATTGGAGACCTATCAGTTGGCTCCTTAAAAACTAAGGGTGAAATGATTTTTAAAGCTCTTCATAAAAATAAAATTGCTCGTTCCAACTTCATGGAAATTATGTCCATTGCCATTGAGAGCAAGAAATACATCGAGGAGTTGGAATCTCATCTCGAGGAGCATGAGGTCACCATTGAGAAAATGGAAGGCCATGAGTGCGATTACGCTAATGAGATCGCCGACCTCTCACAAGATCTTGAACATAAACAAACCACCAAGGAATCTCTTGAGGAGACCTTTGCCCTAGAATTATCTAGAATAAAGGGATCTCTTGATAGAGCCCTTGAGGTGTCCAATGTTTTCAAAACTAAAAATGATAAGCTTGATTTTGCGCATGCCAAACTCCTTGAGGATTTTTAGCACCTCGAAAATGGCTCAAGGATCATTAAGAGTGAACTCACCAAACTCATCAAGTCTCATGCTCAACTTAAAGCTTCATATTCAAAAGAGCTTGCAAAGTTGCATTCTCCTCTTGTTGTTAATAATGATGCTAGTGCTACTAACTCTATTTCTTGAGAAGCATCCTTGTTGAAGGAAAATGTTGAGCTAAGGGCTCAACTTGCGTTGCTATCTAGCAACTATGGGAAATTGGAAGAAAGTCATGAAAATCTCTCAAGGTCTCATGATGATCTTCTAGTATCCCCTAATGTGCTAATGATAGCTCATGAGGCTATGATGACTAATGTAACATCTAGTGATCCTCATGTGGACACTAGCACTATTTCGAGTCTAAATGCTATATTGCCATGTGCTAGTCCTAGTAATGCATCCACTCATAATGTTGCTACTTCTTGTGATGAATTCCTTTCCTTGTTGCTCTAACGATGAAGCTTACACTTCCTCTAGTACTTGTGTCGATACTAACCATGTAGAGGAAATTAAAGAGCTCAAGGCTCAAGTCACTTCTTTGAAGAAAGATTTGGAAAAGTGTAATGAAGGGAAGTCCACACTCAATAATATCTTGTGTGTGCAATTCCCCCAATGAGACTTGGATTCAACTCCAATAAGAAGAAGAAGTCCAAGAGAAACAAGAAGGGACAGGAACAAGTCAATAATTCGGCCAAGATTATTTGCTTCAAGCGCAAAATTGAAGGGCGTCATGTTAGATCTTGCCCATTGAAGAATAAGCCCATTAATGACAAGCAACAAGGGAAGTGAACACAAGTTCATTCGCATGCCCAACCTCAAGTTGAAGAAAGGCCTCTTCCCAAGAAGACTCAAGCTAATGCTTCTCAAGTTGAGAAATCAAGTGAGAAGAAAGTGAAGAGTAGACATTGCTACTTATGTCGTGAGAAAGGACATGTTGATTCTTCATGCATGAATGGTACCTTATCCAACCCTATTCTAATTGACGATATCTATTCTCTTGGTAAGGATAAGTTTGGCAATGTGTTTGCCAAAGTTGTTGGTACTCAAAGTGGTGTCAAGAAAAGAACCATTTGGGTAGCCAAGCCTATTGTGACTAGCCTCTTAGGACCCAACTTGGTTGGCGACCAACAAGCTCAAACTTGATCAATAGGTGTTTTTGGAGGGCATTGAAGATTTGGCTACATTATGAAGAATTAAGGGGACTTCATCATTCTTATTGTCTCAAGCCAAGTAAATTGGGTTTTCAGGTTTCTATCTTTTATCCAGTGTGCCTCCTGGCAGTAACTTGTACTTAAATTGTTTACATTGAAAGTTACTTGCCCCTTTGCATGTTATGGTTTTGTTCCTTGCATGTGTTTGTATATGTTGTGCCTCCTATTTCTTATCTTGAGTAATCAAGTATGTGTGTGTTGGTTTGCACATCATGTACATGTGTGTCGTACGTTGAGCCTTTATGCATCTTATTTGTATCTTAGTTGGCTCTTGTGAGAGATTAATGGAATATCCCATTATGGGGGAGTGATGTGCTTTATACACCTCACAATCCTATAAATGTGTGTACATGAGGAATACCATCTAGTATTGATATTACAAGATTATCTAGTCGCTATGTGGTATGTCTTCTCATGAGAAATTCAAATTCTAAATAGTCCGTTAATTATCTCTTGTTGGATCCTCTTATTCCCTCTTGTTAAGTTTTTATTGGTATCACATTATGGGGGAGTAATATGCTATGTGCATATTACAAGCCTAGAAAATGTGTACATTTGAGATATTGTCACCTAGAATTGATATTGTAAATTATCTTGTTCCTAGGTGGCATGTTAGCTCTACAAGTTGCAATTTGCTTGTGTGTGGTGTGAAAATGATATTGGATATCCTTGCTATCTACCAACGGGAGTTATTCCCAAATACTTCTTATCTTTTGACAATTGGTACTCACTTATGTGTGGTAGAAATTATTGATCATCTTTACATTGGCCTTTGTTTTTTTTGCCTTATGTCTTGCCTAGGATTGTGTCAACTCCCATTGTATTCCATACCACTTGTGGATCTTGTTATTTCCTTGAGCTTGTCTAGTTTTTGTATAGATATAGTTAAATTGGTGATCACATCTTATGCTTTTTGTATTCAAATGCAAATTCTCTATAATGTACAATGCTTGGGGGAGCTATCCTATTTTCTACAAAACACTCATCTTGTGATCCTTATCAAGTGTGTGTTAGTGGAAGGCAAGCTGTTTTATTTTTGGTACTTTGTGCCATCATGAAACTTTGTAGAGAGCTTGGTTTGTTTGGAACCATCCTCTCTTCTGGGAGTTTGATATCTTTTATTTAGTGTGTACCAATGGATATCTCATTCCTCCATGTATCTGTTATGGATATCCTCCAAGTGTTGATTTATTCATTTGGTATCTTTTCTTCACTTGGTATTTCTTTGTCAAATGGTATCGGTTCTTGAAAGTATTGAGAATGCATATTAACTTCATCTAGTCTCTTTGGCATGCTTTCTTTCTTTGACCCAATATATAGGGGAAAGTCCACCAAGTCTCAAATTGGATGAGATGTGCATGAAATTCATTTTCATATCTATATGCACATATTTATGTGGAGTTTGTCATATGTATTGTTGGTTCTCTAACTCTTTGGTCCCAATGAGGTTGGGTACCATTTTGTTTGTGTTGTTGTTCTAGGAACAATTGGAGATTCATTGGATGCTCAGATCACTCACAAGGAAGGTGGTGTCAACATGTGCTTATTGGAGTCAAGCTAGGATGTTCAATGAACTACTATCTAATACCTTCAATTGGTATCTTCTGCATCCTTCCAATGCTATCTCGGTAACAAGTATCTATTCATGCTTTCCTCGCTTGCATTCAACCTTGTGTAGGTTGCATCTTGGCATGATATTCATTTCATATCTTGTCATACTTGTTTCCCTTCTCAAAGCATCCCAACGATGATCTCTTGTTGCTAGTTGTGATGTCTTTGATGGATGTGTGGTTGGACTTCATTTATATACAATAAGACTATATCTAGCCAAGTGCTATGCTTTCAAGCAAATATCTTATTGGTATGTTTATGACTTCCTTGTGGATATCTTGTCCTTTCCTTTTTGTAACTATTTCATGTGTACATCCTTCCTTGTGGATTGATATCATCATGATCTTCATCTACCTAGAATCTTATACACTTGAGAGAAGTTGCATATCAAGTTGATATCCCTTTCTTTCACATCCACCATTTCTTTCTCATGTTATTTCTTTGGTGGCTCCGTGAAAGTGTGTGCCTTGAGTGCGGGTCATATCTCGTTGCATCTTGATGCACTCTTGTGTGGTGAAGATCTTTTTCCTCATGCTTGTCTTGACAAGGCTTTTTCCATCTTAATTGGTATCCCTTGACTTGATGAGGCTTTAACTTTCTATCTTCACCATGGTTTGTCACAAGCTTGGTTGTTATTTCGCTTTTTAGTAAGCTTGTGTATCCATTTGCTTCTTGTGTGTGTGGGAAGGTCATGTCTTGCACCTTGTATCTCATTTATACAAGACTATGTTGATGCTTAATGCTCATCCTTACATTAGTCTTCTCAAGTGCTTTTCATGACTCACACATATCTTTTTGGTTGAGCCTTTTCTTAAGTTGCCTCTTTTACATGTTGCTCAACCATGTGTTTGTTGCAAGTGATAGGCTTTGTTTCCTATATGCTCACTTGCACTTGTTGTAAGTTTCTATTGATTTTGGGGGAGCTATGATCCTATTTTGTGCACTTTGTATCCAAATACAAAAACTCTTATTTGTGCTCAAATCATGGGGAGCTTCTCTAGTTTCTTTAGAACACTCCTTTGCTCATATCTTAATATCCTTTATTCATGTGGCTCATAGGATCTTTGGTCTAGTTGGTTCAATTGATATCCGTTGATTGCTTGCTTCAATTGGTATCTTTTGATTGCTTGATTGCTTGTGTCTCTCTTTGTTATGTCTTTGTGGCATATCATTCTTTAGCAATCTTTGTGCCTCAATATAGTTTGTCTTCCTCCAAGTATTTACCTTTGGATATGCGTATGAAATTCCACTCTCTTGTTGACAAATACACAATTTATGGAGGAACACTTTCTATATTGGCCTTCTAAGCTTTTCACCCATTTTGGCAATCGATGCCAATGGGGGTGAAGTTTTAGAGAGTTTTGTGGAGAAGTTTTCAGAGTTTCGCATTGCTTTGGTTTTGTTTCTAAGCATTTGCATCTCTTACTCATGCATCATTGGTTGTTGCATTGCATGGTGATGCATAATTCCTTATTTAAACTCTCTTGAAAGTGATTGTCATCAATTACCAAAATGGGGGAGATTTAAAGGACATGTAGTGCCCCCATGTGTGGTTTTGGTAATTAATGACATTCTCTCTGGACTAATGGTTGCATTGAGTTATATTTGAAGGATTTGTCCATATGCATTTCTTGAAGTCCATGTGTTGGTTTCAAGGAGTTTATGTGTTGACCAAGGTGCTATTAAGGAATTATCCAAAGATTGGTCATGTGAGAGTTGAGGTTATTGCAAGCATGTCTTGAAGAAGAAGATTGTGTGATCATTCATGCTTACCTTCAAAGCATCATCCAAATGAAGAGAGTTGGAAAGGTTCAAGGTTGATCAAGACTAAGTCAAGAGTGAATCAAGTTGATCAACTCACAAAGCATAGAAGATGTACCAAGAAGGATCAAGTGATCCCATGGTATGGTAAGCATTGTCAATTACGCTTTGTGTACTAACCCATGGTCTTCGTGAGAGTTCTTTGTGGGGTTAGGTTGCGGTGTGCATGTTCAAGTCATGCATCACGAAGAGATCAAGTGCTAGAAGATTGCCGTTCATTGTGGTGACAATGGACTTGTGAAGATGTGCCGAAGAGTGGCTCACCCATAGTGGAGTATGGGGGAGCAATCTACTAGTCTTCACCGAGCCAACGCAATCAAGAAAGGTGGTCCTACTTGACAAAGTCAAGATCGTCTACATCTAGCTCAGGTGGACTTTGTGCAAGGCAAAGGTTTGGCCTTGATAGGTTCTCTATTTTACCGATATCATGGTGGTAGTTTGGAGACCGGGTTATAGGATTGATTGTCGTACTATCAAGTGGGGCTCTCAAGTGAGTAGCTTGATCATATCGTTCGTAGAGAGCTCAAACCATTGCATGCTTGCATAATCTTTCTTGGTTATTTACTGGTTTTATCCTTGTGAGATTTGGAGCTTATGGTCATCTTCTTGACAAGCTTGAGTTCACCGAAAACGGAGTTCACATGCTTCTTCTATTGCATTTTCGGTGTTGGAGGTTTTACCGGTCTTATTTGAGGAAGGGTTCTCACCTTTTTCTTATGGGCCTTTTCTAATTTCCTTCTTACTATTATTTGTATCAAGATTGTGTTATCCCTTGTCGCTATCTTTCCAACAAACTTGGTTTCCTTGAATTCGGAGTCTGTTTGCAAAAGTTGTGTCAGTTTTGGTGTCCTTATGTCGGAGTAAATAGCCATGGGTAGCCTAGCCGGCTTCCCCTGGCCCTTCTAAAAAAATCACGAGCCCGTCCGGCTCTCAAGAATCCAAGACATGGAGCCGCCTTCCCCTTGCTGGCTGCCACCCAGGCCGGCTTTCGGAAGGCGGTCCGACTTTAGCCCTCATGAAGGAAGACACGGGAGGGCCGACTTCGGGAAGCCGGCCATGAGAAGGCCGACTCCAAGAAGCCGGCTCCCATAAAGCGGTCAAGACCGTACCCTCAAAGTTTGCACCCACCTAACGACAGTGCAACAGGGCATGGCTACAGTGAAGCCTGTCACCCCTGTATCCCGGAGCACGCCTGGCACAGTGCGCCGTACGGAGTAGCCATGACCCGTCCGGCACGGCACTGTTGCCATGTTGACCCTGATGTCACCCACGACGGGCCGCCAGCGCGGCCCACAGATGGTGGGCCCCTTCGGGCAGAGAGACGCCCGAAGGCGGCCACGCCTCCAACCATTCGGCCCAAGATAGAGCCGGCTCCCCGCAGCCAGCTTGTCGCCTCCCTCGAAGGAGACGCCCCATTAAGGAGACAAGACGCGGTGAGGCTACAGCGATCGCTCGACGGGCGGCGGCACTGTAGCCGCACCTACCACAACGAAGCCCACGTCACCAAGATGAAGCCACAGTAACCAGCCGCCGACCAGGCCCTAGACAGTGGGGCCTGCCTGTCGACCAAGGGGCCGGCAGCCGGCGGGACCCACCAGTCGGCGGGCCCCAGCAGCCGGCGCAGAAGCCGGCGAGCGCAGTCACAGACGGCTGGGCCCCGCGCCCAGTCGGATTACCATTGTACCCCCGGGGGGTAGGCCTATATAAACCCCCCGAGGCACCCATGCAAAGGGTTGGACCCCCAGCTAGTCCTAGACACCACACAAGGAGAAGAAGCAGGCTAGCTGTGCCCTTCTTCCTCCTCCCACCAAACAGCTCAAGGAGCATTGTGTAGCTACTTGTTCATCTAGTGATCATGCGGAGACCCCGCAGAGCAGCAGTAGGGGTGTTATCTCGATGGAGAGCCCCGAAGCTGGGTAAGATCCGCCAGCGTGCATGTCTTCGCCTTATCCCGTTTCCAGGCACCGGCGATGTCTTACTGGCTCCCACAATGATAAGCCACCCGTTGGCATATGTCGCACCTACCATCCGACATTTGGCGCCCACCATGGGGCCAGGTGCACCGTCGTCCGGAGACCTGTTCTGGACGGGAACCCTCTTCCTCCCCAGCGAGCGTAGCCAGCCCGGCACGCCCGATGGCGCTTGCCACGACGCGCTGCAAGGCGTCACCAGCATCTGCGCGGCGAGCAGCCTCGCCGATCTCCTCGATGAAACCCTCATCTCCGACGAGCTCGCCTCCGATGCGGGCACTGACCACCTCGCCAACCTTCTCGGTCAGCTCCATGTCTCCAGCGAGCCCGCTGCGGACCTGGAGTCGATTGGCTCCACCGACCCGATGCATGTCCACTCCGACACGGCCTCCTACGACACCTTCCCCACCAACGTCACGATCTACAACGACCCGCTTCCTCGAGCCGACGGCTGCGATGCTGTCACCACCGAAGTGATGGTTGTTGGCCACGGCGGCCCGGCCGACGAGAGCGCCCACGACTTGTCCGCCCCCCTCCCGGCCAATGCCGACGACGAAGCACTGGAGGCACGCCGCCTCGCCCTCCTCGCAGAGGGTCGGAGGCTGGCCTCCGTGAGACGCCTCACTGAGGCCTATCAGCGTGAAGCTGACCGCGCCGCCTTCGGCACGCCGGCCCCGGGCGGGCCAAGCCGGGCCGGCCTTGTCAAGCAACGCGGCGCCGTCATCGCCGACACGCTGGGAGTCGACCGCCCGGTCTATGCCACTCCGCTCGAGAACTTGCGTGCCGCCCAGGCGGCCGTAGACGAGTTGGACAGCTTGGAGGCCGAAGACCTTCCCCACATGACCCGGCGCATCCAGCAACTGATTGACGCAGCCGCGCAGCGACATGAAGCAGACGCCCGTGCGGGAAGCCCTCCCCCGCGCCGAGATCATGGCGCGACATCCCGGACGCCGGCTACGAGCAACACCCGCGCGCGGCGCGAGAAAGAGCCGGCTACCAGCCGCAGCCGGACCTGAATCTCCATCGAGCAAGACGCGGACGGCCATCCCCGAGCCATGGAATGGCGGGGCAACCCGCCTCCACCTCGACCCCGTGGAGAGAGATATCCCACCCCGCCGCCAGTGGTGCACCCGATTCTCAGCGGCCGACTAGGTCGCCGCGAAGGAGTCGGCGAGAACGACGCCCGCCATCGGATCGACCGCCTGGCGCGATCCCTGGCGTTGGAAGAAGAAGACGATGTCGGCCCGCCTTGTTTCGGCCCCCGCATCCGCGACGAGCCTTTCCCCAAAGGGTTCTCGCTCCCAAGAGACACGCCCAAGTACAACGGCTCCGTGAAGCCGGAAGATTGGCTAATCGACTACTCCATGGTGGTCAGCATAGCCAACGGCAGCCGGCGCGTTGCCGTGAAGTACGTGCCCCTCATGCTGCAAGGCACGGCGCGAACCTGGCTCAACAGCCTCAAGCCTCTCAGCATCAACAGCTGGCTAGATTTCACCGAAGCTTTCATCCGCAACTTCACCAGCACCTACAAGCGGGCTCCCAAGCCCAGACAGCTCTCCTTGTGCGTACAAGGCCCCGCCGAGTCCACTCGCGACTACCTCACTCGTTGGGCCGAGCTCCGCAATTCTTGCGAGGGGGTGCACGAGGTGCAAGCCATCGAGTACTTTACAGCCGGATGCCGAGAAGGCACCCTCCTCAAGCACAAGCTCCTCTGCGACGAGCCGGCTACCCTCGACGAGCTTCTGGACATAGCGGACAAGTACGCCACCGCCGATTCCTCGATGAAGACCGAGCTGCGGGTAGACGCGTCCGGAAAGGTACTCAACCCGGCGCCCAAGACGCCGGCTGGGGATTCCGACCGACGCCCCCACTCGAACGACCACAAGCGCAAGGGCCCCGCGCCGCCTCCCGCCAGTCGGCAGGTGGCCACAGTTGAAGACGTGCCGCCTGAAGGGCGGCCCGCGCCCAAGAAACCCAAGGGCGGCCGGCCGGCTTGGCAGCCGGCTTTCTCCTACGAGCAAACTCTCGACGCCCCGTGCAAGTTCCACAGCAGCGCGAAGTCGTCCAACCACACAACCCGGAAGTGCCATTGGCTCACCCGAATCTCCAAAGGCGAGGGGCACGCGCCGCCTCCGCCTGCTGGCCCGCCGCCTCCGCCTCCGGCAGCTCGGCCCGCGGTCGGAGCCGTACATGACGAGTTCCCTGACGAGCAAGCAACCTACATCATCTTTACAAGCCAGCCCGAAGACCGGCGCAGCAAACGCCGAGAGCACCAGGAAGTTAGCGTGGTCGCTGGCGACCCCGCCGACACATGCATTGGTCAGAAAAGCCCATCAGCTGGAGCCGGGCCGACCATCCAGAGGTGATGTCGTCTCCCGGTTCTTATGCCCTGGTCCTGGAAGCCACCCTCGCGACGGACAGACGCGCTGCCCGCTTCTCCCGTGTGTTGATAGACGGCGGGAGCAGCATCAACATCCTGTACCGTGACACCCTGGAGAAGCTAAACGTCAAGACGAAGCAGCTCATGCCTACTCGGACAGTGTTTCATGGCATCGTACCCGGCTTATCATGTGCCCCCATTGGCAAGATCAAGATCGATGTACTTTTTGGGGACAAGGAGCATTTCCGCCGGGAAGCGATCTGGTTTGAAGTGGTGGACCTGGAGAGCCCTTACCATGCATTGCTTGGCCGACCTACCTTGGCCAAATTCATGGCAGTTCCTCACTATGCATACCTCAAGATGAAGATACCAAGCACCAAAGGCGTCATCACCATAGCCGGCGATTACAAGAAGTCCTCTGAGTGCGCGGCAGCCAGCAGCCGGCTGGCCGAGTCCCTTGTGATTGCCGCGGAAAAGAAGATGTTGGACCGAGTCGTTGCCATAGCCGGCAAGCAGTCGGCCGTGTCCCCCGACCCCAAGGAGCACGATGCTCAAGGATCCTTCCAGCCGGCCAAGGAGACGAAGAAGATACCTCTTGACCCCGAGCATCCAGAGAGGTTTGCCGTCATCGGGGCAAACCTGAACAGCAAATAGGAAGGCGAGCTCGCCGATTTCCTCCGTGAGAATTGGGACATCTTTGCATGGTCCCCCAAGGACATGCCGGGTGTTCCGAGGAAATTCGCCAAGCACAAACTACACGTCCGAGAAGACGCAAAGCCAGTCAAACAACCCCTCCGCCGACTGTCGGAGGAGAAGCGCAGGATTGTGGGAGAGGAGATAGCCCGGCTTCTGGCAGCCGGCTTCATTATGGAAGTTTTCTTTCCAGAATGGCTTGCCAACCCGGTCCTTGTGCTAAAGAAGAGTAACAAGTGGCGCATGTGTATAGACTACACGAGCCTCAACAAGGCCTGTCCCAAAGATCCTTTTGCCCTGCCAAGGATTGACCAAGTGATAGACTCCACAGCCAGATGCGAGCTGTTGAGTTTCTTGGATGCTTACTCCGGATATCACCAGATAAAGCTGGATCCGGACGACCGCCTGAAGACCGCCTTCATCACGCCATTTGGAGCCTTCTGCTACCTGACTATGACATTCGGCTTGAGAAATGCCGGTGCCACTTTTCAGCGTTGCATGCAGAAGTGCCTCCTCAAGCAACTCGGCAGAAACACTCACGTTTACATGGACGACATCATGGTGAAGACGGAGAAGCGCGGCACCTTGCTGGGAGACCTCAAGGAAACGTTTGAGAACTTACGCCGGTTCCAAATCAAGCTCAACCCCGAGAAATGCGTGTTCGGAGTGCCAGCCGGCCAGCTCCTAGGCTTCCTGGTCTCCGAACGCGGCATCGAATGCAACCCGGTGAAGATCAAGGCCATCGAGAGAATGGCGATCCCCACCAAGCTTCGAGACATTCAAAAGTTCACCCGGTGCTTGGCCTCCTTGAACCGCTTCATCAGCCGGCTCGGTGAGAAAGCTCTCCCCCTCTATCGCCTCATGAAGAAGAGCACTCACTTCGAGTGGAACGACCAGGCCGACCAAGCTTTTCACGAGCTGAAGAAGATGCTGGCCACGCCGCCTGTCCTCGCGGCGCCGACTGAGAAAGAGCCCATGCTCCTTTACATCGCTGCAACCAGCTGGGTGGTCTGCACCGTCATCGTAGTCCAACACCCAGAAGAAGGCCGAGCCCAGCCGGTCCAAAGGCCGGTGTATTATTTGAGCGAGGTGTTGTCCGCCTCAAAGCAGAACTACCCGCACTACCAGAAGATGTGTTACGGCGTGTACTTCACCGCCAAGAAGCTGAAGCCCTACTTTCAAGAGCATCCCGTCACGGTCGTATGCACCGCCCCGCTGGCCGAGATCATAGGCAGCCGGGACGCATCCGGCCGGGTAGCGAAATGGGCCATCAAGCTGGCCCCTTACACAATCTTCTACCAGCCCCGCACCGCCATCAAGTCCCAAGCACTGGCCGACTTCTTCGTCGACTGGGCCGAGACCCAGTACCTGCCGCCGGCTCCCGACTCCACCCATTGGCGCATGCACTTCAACGGGTCCAAGATGCGCACCGGCTTGGGAGCCGGCGTCGTCCTTACCTCTCCCAAAGGCGACAAGCTCAGATACACGCTATAGATCCACTTTGCCGCCTCCAACAACGTGGCCGAGTACGAGGCGCTCATACACGGGCTCCGGCTTGCCAAAGAACTCGGCATTCGCCGGATCCTATGCTATGGCGACTCGGACTTGGTGGTCCAGCAATCATCCGGCGACTGGGATGCCAAGGACGCAAACATGGCGAGCTACCGCTTCCTGGTTCAACAACTTAGCGGATACTTTGAAGGATGCGAGTTCCTCCACGTACCGCGAGCCGACAACGAGCCAGCCGATGCCCTGGCTCGAATAGGCTCCACTCGGCAAGCAATTCCAACCGGCGTCGCTCTACAACGCCTCCTCAAGCCGTCCATCAAGCCGTCTCCAGAGTCCGACTCCATCTTCGTGCCGCCTGACCCCGATGCGGCCGGGTCCGGCTCGAAGAACCTAGCAGGCGACCCCGAGACTCCCGCAGCCGGCTCGGGGACTACCACACCCGGCTCAGGGACTGCGGTAGCCGGCCCGGGGACTGCACCAGCACAACAGCCGGCGACCGACTCCGGCATCTCACCACCCAGCCCGCCCACCCTGTTGGCGGTAGCCACTTTGGCAGTAGAAGAAGTTGCGGCTCCATCATGGGCTCAGTCTATCCTCAACTTCCTAGTAAACCAAGATCTGCCGGCTGACGAAACAGAAGCAAGACAAGTCCAACGTCGAGCCGGAGCATACACAATCGTCAACAGAGAACTAGTCAAGCGCAGTGTCACTGGAATCCTCCAACGGTGCGTCGAGCAAGAGAAGGGCATTGCAATCCTCAGAGACATTCACCAAGGAGAATGCGGCCACCATGCGGCCTCAAGATCACTTGTCGCCAAAGCCTTCCGCCATGGTTTCTTCTGGCCGACTGCTTTGGATGACGCCAAAGAATTAGTTAAACATTGCAAGGGGTGCCAACTCTTCAGCTCCAAGCAATACTTGCCGGCTTCGGCACTCAAGACCATTCCCCTCACTTGGCCCTTCGCCGTTTGGGGACTGGACATGGTGGGCCCATTCAAGATGGCGCGCGGCGGCATGTCGCATCTGCTCGTCGCCGTGGACAAATTCACCAAGTGGATTGAAGCAAAGCCGATCAAGAAGCTAAATGGGCCGACTGCCGTGACGTTCATTGCAGACATAACAACTCGGTATGGTGTGCCACACAGCATCATCACCGACAATGGCATGAATTTTGCCAAAGGAGCCTTGGCACGTTTCTGCGCAGCCCAAGGTATCCGGCTGGACTTAGCATCCGTCGCCCACCCGCAGTCAAACGGCCAGGTCAAGCGAGCCAATGGCCTCATCCTCTCCGGCATCAAGCCCCGACTGGTCATACCTCTGGAGCGTTCAGCCGGCTGTTGGCTCGACGAGCTGCCGGCTGTCCTCTGGAGTCTGCGCACTACCCCAAACAAGTCAACCGGCTTCACCCTTTTCTTCCTTGTGTATGGTGCCGAGGCGGTCATCCCAACTGACATCGAGTTCGACTCGCCTCGAGTAACCATGTACACGGAAGCGGAGGCCAAGAAAGCATGAGAAGACGGCGTCGACCTGCTGGAAGAAAGCCGGCTGTTAGCCCTCAGCCGGTCTGCCATCTACCAGCAGGGTTTGCGCCGCTACAACAGCCGGAAGGTCAGGCCAAGATCTTTCCAAGAGGGCGATCTTGTGCTCCGGCTGATCCAACGAACAGCCGGCCAGCACAAACTCTCGGCCCCTTGGGAAGGCCCCTTTGTCATCAGCAGAGCTCTAGGCAACGACTCCTACTACCTGATCGATGCACAGAAGCCAAAGGCACGCAAGAGAGACGACTCCGGCAAGGAGTCGGAACAACCATGGAACGCCAACCTCCTTCGAAGATTTTACAGTTGAAACGCAGTATGTATCACGCTAACTTTTGTATTAAGTACGAGACAATAGGCCCCCCGAGGAGGGCTCGGGGACTGCCATCCCTTATTTATGAATGAAAAGTATCATGCTTATGACCTTGTCATTTCATTTACTTGTTCCGTTCGGCACCGGGTTCGACTAGTCGGCTCGGGGACTGGCCGACTGGAGTTATATTAGAAGTCCTACCCGCAGTCAAACAAGTAGTGTGCCGGCTCCCAAGCCTTCTCTTGCCAAAAGTCGCAGTTCGAAGAACCGGCTGTCCAGGTGGCAAGAGTTAAAGGCAGGAACGGGCGCCCACACGAAAAACAGCTAGGGACTAACGGACTAATATAACAAAAGCCGGTTTTTTCTCCCACCGCCGACTGGCTTCCAGAGTAGCCGGCCGGCGGGTTTCCATTCACTTCACTTCAATCCAAGAAAGCTCAAGTACTTGCCTCCCCAAAGAGGGAAGGCGGCAAAGGAAAAGGCCTAAGGATAAAAAGCATACGCGAATGGAAACCAAACATGCACATAACAATATTTACATAAAAGATCTCCGAGAGGCCAGCATTCAACATAGTTTGGATACACCCCCAGTGGGTGGAACTGCGAAAACTTAATGAAGATTGTTCAAAAGACAACAAGCAGGAAAGATAAAGACGGCAGGTCAAGCTGGCGGAGCGACTGACGAGCCGGACTGGTTGGCGGAGATGGTCGTGCCGGCTGAAGGAGCGGCCGGCTGGCGAACTTCGGCTTGCTCACCGCCTCCCGTAGAGGGCGCGCTTCCACGCGCCTCGTTGCTGGAGGCACGGTCAGCCTGAGGTCGGCCGGTTGTTCCACCAGCCGACTCGACGTCTTCGCCGTCCTCCTCTTCGTCATCCTCGCCCTCGTCGCTGGAGGCAATCTCCTCCGCCGAGTCCTCGCCCACCGCCGGGTTCAGCCCGAACCACTCCTCCGGCTGAGCAACACCGTCATCATCGATTTCGGGTGCGAAAACGCTGATGTCGGTGCACTCGGCGATCGTCGAAGCTCGCTGGGCGATAGCTGGCCTCACCTCCTCCAGCTCCGCGTCGGCCTCCATCCGCCAAGTGCGCAGCTGGTCCAGGCTCAGCCCTGGGTACCAAGCCCGAACGAACTCCAACGCCCGCCCGGCTCCGAGGCGGGCCGCCGATGCCTTCCAAGCCTCAAAGCGACCGACTGCGACCTCTAGCCAGTCGGCAGTTTGGCTTAGGGTGCGGGGGATCGTCTCGCCGGGCCAGAGGGTGGCCAACACTTGCGCCCCGGCATGTTGGAGCCGGCGAAGCATCCGATGAGCCGGCTGCAACCGCACCTGGACAGCCAAGAGCTGCTCCTCAAGCATCCAGTTCGCATCCGGCGCGATGTTGGCCCCCTCCTGACGGCGCGCCTCGCGATGGGCCTCAATGCTTTGGGAAGCGAAGGCGGAATAGCCGGGGAAGTAGTCTGCACCAAAAAACAAGCAGTAGCTCAAGTTAAGCCAAAAACGCAGGCGGCAAGGGGCAGGAGAGGGGCGAGGAAGGCGGCTTACCGTCGATCAAATCCTCGATCCGGCCGAAGCCTTCATCCAGGGCTCGCCGGGTCTCAGCCCAGCTCGCCGCCTCGGTCTCATAATCTGCCTTCAGGGCAGCTTCGCTATCCTGCGCCGCCTGCAGGGCCGCCTTGTGGCTCTTCTCCTGGTCGGCCAGCTTCTTGGCCAGGCGATCACGCTCCTGGACTAAGGCAGCGTACTCGGCATCCTTGGTATGAAGGGCGGCCTTCTCCTCGCCGAGCTCCTTCCTCAAGTCGGCGTTGGCCCCTGAAGAAAAAGAAAAAGAAAAACCAATAAGGAAAGAGTCGTCAAGAAAGATCCGACCCAACTGCTCAGCAGTCGGCCCGAATCTCGAGGACTACACCCAGTGGGTGCGCTGACGCGCCCCCACAGGAGACAGACAAGATCGAGTACTTACTTCGGCTGTCGGCCAGGTCGTCGGTCCTCCGGCTCAACTCCCGAGCCTGGGAGTTGAAGGCGGCAGCATGGAGGTTGTGACATTTCTGGAAATTCAGACAAGAGGCAAAAATAAGGTAGCTGTCAAGAAAGATCCGACCCGACTGCGCAGCAGTCGGCCCGAATCTCGGGGACTACACCAGTGGGTGCGCTGACGCGCCCCACAGAAGGAATTAAGAGAGCAAAGCAGCCAAGAATGAAGGACTCACCCGGATGGTGGCTCGCGTCAACAAGAACTCCTGGGTGAACTGTTGCAGCAGGGCGGCCTGAGCTTGCAGCCGGCTCCGGACCCCTTGAGCCGCCACATTCAGCTCGCCAGTCCCCCCACTGGGAGTCCACTCAGACGTGGCAGTGCTGGCCGGCTCCAGATCTTCCGCCGACTGGCCTGCGCCCGCGACTCGGCGCAACTCCGATGGAGCGGCGCCTCCCCTTGCGCGCCGGCCCGTCGCTGGCTGCACCTCGAGGCCGGCTCTGTTCTCCGGCTCACCCCCGGTCGGTCCCTCTGGCGCCGCTGACGATTGGACGCCTTGGCCCGCTCCGGTTGGCGCTGCTGGTGGCGCTTTCCTCGCAAAGGCCACGGGGTCCTCCCCCCTTTCCATCAGCGGCGGGTCTTGGACGATCTCCTCTGCCAAGGGCAATGGGGTGTCAGGGGCCACGGCTCGGAGGGGAATGGCGAGCAGCGGAGGCTGGTTGCGCGAACCCTCCACCTCTGGCTCCGCGGTCGCCGCCTCCGTCTGGGCCTTGGCTGCCGCGTCGGCCTGCTCCCTCGCCGCCTGGGCGGCCGCTTTCTCCGCTGCCTCGCACTCCTCCCGCGCTTCACAGGCGTTCCGTTCTGTGGCCTCCCTGAGGTCGGCGCGGGGGTCCATGCGGCGGGAGCTTGAAGAACCTCCAGTCGGCCCAACTACGGAGCCGCCCGGACCACGCTCAAGGGAAAGTGGCGCCCTGCCCAGCAAGCGGAAGAAATTAAGAAGAATGCTCGAACAAGAAGAGAATGATGAAGAGCATGCGACAAGGCAATTGACGATTTACGCTGAGACCGCCTGAGGCTGCTTCACCGCCTTGCGGAAGCGGGCCGCTTTCGCGGCCGCCTCGTCTCGCTTGGTCGCTGTGGTGGAGGCTTTGGACTTCTTCGGCCAACTGTCGAAGAGGCCTGAAGCGGCCCGGCGCTTCTGTGCGCCACCACCGGCAGCCAGCGCGATGGACGAGCCCGCACCCTGATGGTCGGCCGCCGGCTGGCGACGCGGGGCGACTTCGGCTTCAGCATCGTCCGGCCAGTCCTCGAAGCTCGCGGTGAGCCTTGAGCCCCCGGGCTCGGCATCGTCCCCCACAACGGCGTCTTCCATGGAGGCCGCCCCCAAGTCTGGATCGTCGACGTCGTCCGCCGTGCGGTCGGGGGCATACTGGCGTTCTATCCCCGCTGACCTGGTCGTCGGCGGGAGAAGGGGGTTCTGCTAAGAAGAACTGACTGATCAGAAGCCGGCCGTCATAAAGCCGGCTACCAACGAAAAGAAGGAAGAAAAGAAAACTTACCACGGGCGGAGGGTTGGCGCGAGAATACGGCGCCTTGCCGTATCGCCAGTCTTCGGTGAGCTTGCAATTTGAGATGTAATTTACCATATACGATACCTCCGCATGAGGCATCTCCCTGGTGCTCAGCCGGCTTGGGTCGAAGCGGCCGCTCATCTAGCACATCATGTGGGGCCGGCTTTGGAGAGGAGATATCCGGCGCTCCACGAAGGCGGCCATCAAGTCGGCCCCGTTCAGGTTTTCCGACTGGATCATCACCCGAAGCCGGGAGATGGCGGCGTTCCCGGCCTGAGACAGTGACCGGGACCGAAAACTCCATGAGGGCTGCGTCCCAGCCGGCAGGTTGACGTGATCCCCTTGCTCGGCGACGTTCTTCACGTAGAAATATGATTTCTGCCAGATCTTCACCGACTGGATCAGGGGGATGGGCGGGAATGGGTTGTTCTCACTCGCCCTCCTCATGGCGATGAAGGCCCCGCAGGGGGCGGGCACGCGTGCGACGATGGTGCCGAGCTTGCTATGGAAGAACTCCCCCCAGAGCTCCAGCGTGGGAAGCAGCCCCAAGAAACCTTCGTAGAGGGAGACGAAGGCCGACAGCAGCATCACCGCATTGGGCGTGAGGTGATGCGGCTGAAGGTTGTAGAACTCGAGGAAGGAGCGCAGAAATCCGCTCGCCGGAAGGCCGAAGCCGCGCAGGAAGTGCGAGCGGAAGACGACCCGCTCGCCCTCCTCCGGCGCCGGCGAAATCTCCGTCTTCGGCGCCAGGCGGACCCGCACGAGGTTGGCGTCGGGCAGGCGCCGAGTCTGGCGGAGGAATTCAGCGTGGTCCTCATGGACGTTGGAGCCGTCCCACGAGCTCGACAGCGCCATAGGAGCAAGATGATGTGGCGGCGCTGAGACGAGAGGCTGCGGCGGCGACGAGAGGAAGAAAGGAGGATGAGAGGGGGCGGAGCGAGAGGGAGCGTGCGAACCTCTGTCACTCCCCTCCTCCCCCTACTTATAGGCTCGCGTGGCGGAGCCGAGGAGGCGCGGCATGGGGAAACGTGGGGATCGATCGTGCCCACTCCCCCACGTCCTGCGCTTGTTGCGCCCTAATGGCAAAATAAAATCATCAGGGGAAGGCGAGCGGTCCACCTGGGCCGCAGAAGATCAGCGTTCGGGCCGAGGCCTAGGAGTGGCGGGCCCGGGCCTGCAGCGGCGACCCGTCGCGCGCGCGCGCGACGGCAGGGTCTCGCTACCACGTGGCCCACGGGAGGGCCCGCGGTCAGCACGCGGTCGACCAAGGTTTCCCGCCTGCAAGACGTAGGGCTCCCCGAAAACGGCATACATAAGCAAAGCCGGCTCTTCAGGATAGGAAGCTGACCAAGCTTCTCGTCCCTTTGTCCGCCTCGAAGCTCGATCAGCTTCGGGGACTACTGTCGGAGTAAATAGCCATGGGTAGCCTAGACGGCTTCCCCTGGCCCTTCTGAAAAAATCACGAGCCCGTCCAGCTCTCAAGAATCCAAGACATGGAGCCGCCTTCCCCTTGCTGGCTGCCACCCAGGCCGGCTTTCGGAAGGCGGTCCGACTTTAGCCCTCATGAAGGAAGCCACGGGAGGGCCGACTTTGGGAAGCTGGCCATGAGAAGGCCGACTCCAAGAAGCCGGCTCCCATAAAGCGGTCAAGACCGTACCCTCAAAGTTTGCACCCACCTAACGGCAGTGCGACGGGGCGTGGCTACTGTGAAGCCTGCCACCCCCGTATCCCGGAGCACGCCTGGCACAGTGCGCCGTACGGAGTAGCCATGACCCGTCCGGCGCGGCACTGTTGCCATGTTGACCCTGATGTCACCCACGACGGGCCGCCAGCGCGGCCCACAAACGGTGGGCCCCTTCGGGCAGAGAGACGCCCGAAGGCGGCCACGCCTCCAACCAGTCGGCCCAAGACAGAGCCGGCTCCCCGCAGCCGGCTTGCCGCCTCCCTCGAAGGAGACGCCCCATTAAGGAGACAAGACGCGGTGAGGCTACAGTGATCGCTCGACGAGCGGCGGCACTGTAGCCGCGCCTACCACGACGAAGCCCACGTCACCAAGATGAAGCCACAGTAACCAGCCGCCGACCAGGCCCTGGATAGTGGGGCCTACCTGTCGACCAAGGGGCCAGCAGCCGGCGGGACCCACCAGTCGGCGGGCCCCAGCAGCCGGCGCACAAGCCGGCGAGCGCAGTCACAGACAGCTGGGCCCCGCGCCTAGTCAGATTACCATTGTACCCCCGGGGGTAGGCCTATATAAACCCCCCGAGGCACCCATGCAAAGGGTTGGACCCCCAGCTAGTCCTAGACACCACACAAGGAGAAGAAGCAGGCTAGTTGTGCCCTTCTTCCTCCTCCCACCATACAGCTCAAGGAGCATTGTGTAGCTACTTGTTCATCTAGTGATCATGCGTAGACCCCGCAGAGCAGCAGTAGGGGTGTTATCTCCATGGAGAGCCCCGAAGCTGGGTAAGATCCGCCGGCATGCATGTCTTCGCCTTATCCCGTTTCTAGGCACTGGCGATGTCTTACTGGCTCCCACAATGATAAGCCACCCGTTGGCATATGTCGCACCTACCACCCGACACCTTAAAAAGGTTGCAACGGTCCTACCACTCATGGGAGCGGTACTACCGCTTGGAGGGGATGTAACTTTTTACTACCGCTCTTGGGAGCGGTACTACCGCAGCTACTTCCATGGCTACTTTCACTCCGGACCAAAAACTCGTCTCAAGTCCAGCGGTGGTAGGAACGGATGTATTTTTTATTACCGCTCGCAAGCAGTAGTACCGCTACCCTTTGAGGTAGTACCGCTACCCCTAGCGGTAGTACCATGAGGACGAGAGGTAGTACCACTCTGTGCGGGCTGTCAGCATAACGGTTGGATTTTTTCCCACCTAGAAAACGGGGTCTTCTTCCCCAATGAAACTTATCCTTTGAGCTCGTGTTCTTCCCCCATTGTTGACCTTCTTCGAGATTTCTTTCTCTCAATCCCTCCAATGATTCTTGCTAGTTCTTGAGGGAAAAAAGAGAGGAGATCTAGATCTATGTTTCCACCAATCACTTTCTCCTCTATGTGGGGGGAACCCATTGGATCTAGATCTTGGAGTTCTTTGTGTTCTCTTCTTTGTTCTTCCTCTCATTTTCCTCCCTAGCATTAGTTGCTTTGATGGGATTTGGGAGAGAAGTACTTGGGCACTCCGTGTGCCCTTGCCATTGCATTTGGTGCATCTTGAGTTCTCCACGGTGATACCTGGAAGTTACAAGTTGAGAAGCTTGTTACTCTTGGGTGCTTGGTATCCTTGAGCTTGTTCCTCTTGGGTGCTTGGGCGCCCTAGACGGTTGGTGGTGTTCGGAGCTCAATCATTATGGTGTAAAGCTCCGGGCAAGCGTCGGGGTCTCCAATTAGGTTGTGGAGATCACCCCGAGCAATTTGACGGGTATCGGTGACCGCCCCCAAGGGTTGCCAAAGTGTACGGCTTTGGTGATCGCCCCCAAGGGTTGCCATTTGTACGGGTTCGATGACCGCCCTCAAGGGTCCCTTAGTGGAATCACGGCATCTTGCATTGTGCGAGGCCGTGAGGAGATTACGGTGGCCCTAGTGGCTTCTTGGGGAGCATTGGGCCTCCACACCGCTCCAAACAGAGATTAGCATCCGCAAGGGTGTGGACTTCGGGATACATCATCGTCTTCGCGTGCCTCAGTTATCTCTTACCCGAGCTCTTTACTTATGCACTTTACTTTGTGATAGCCATATTTGTTCTTTGTCATATATCTTGATATCACATAGTTGCTTATCTTGCTTAGTATAAGTTGTTGGTGCACATAGGTGAGCCTAGTTGTTTTAGGTTTTGTGCTTGAAAAATTAACCGCTAGGTTTATTCCGCATTTGTTCAAGCCTAAACTGTAATTATTTTAAAGTGTCTA
>NC_041392.1:561506636-561525118 GCF_002162155.2 Triticum dicoccoides | reverse complement strand
TCATATGTTCATGGTGTGAATATCCTACTCATGCTAGTTTTTTTTTGAATATTTACTATGAGGCAAAGCCCCACAGCCCTTTATTAAAGATCAAAAACTATACAAACAAAGATAAGAAGGAGTATATATAAGGGCTAAGGTATAAAACTACAACTACCTACCTGATCTAGTTAAACTAAAGCATTAATCCAAGCTTTGAGCTTGATGCTGGTGTCATCATTGAGCCTATGAGCTAAAAGGGAAAAATCATGAACAAAGTTACACCTCCAAACAGCAAAAGTAGCTCGCTCCCCTCTAAAAGTTCTGCCATTCGTGAGGATTCAAATATTCCAGGCTGCAGTGAGCATTACTTCGAAGAAGAAAGAATGCCTAAACCTGGTTCTTGCATATTGGATGCATTGCTGGATATCAGGGCCTCTGGACCAGTCAACAGAAAGGTAGTTCCAAACTCTCCGACTGAAATTGCAGTTAAAGAACAGGTGCAACCTATCCTTGTATAGAAGTTCATGACAGATAACACAAAGGTTATCATCCAGAGGAGATCTCCAATGCCTGCGTATTAAAAGATCTTAGTGTTAAGCCTGACAAACAAAAGCAACCAGACAAATACTTTGATCTTCATGGTACATCTGCTTTTCCACAACCATTTACACGGTTGAATTGTGGGCAAATGTGAGTGCATAATGGTGTAGAAACTCTTGGCAGAAAAACTCCCAGATTTGCCTGGCCAAACCCAAACATCTGGTATGTTGGTGTCCCTGTTCGGAGCCAAGATCGAGCCCTCCAGCACTTGTAGCTCCAGAGCTGCCTCATGAGACAGTGGCATGAAGAACATGGAGAAAACATCATGCGATATGAGGAATTCATGCACTGATACTTTGTCATTGTTAACAAAATAAAAAAAGCCATGGTAACCTCCAACATAGAGGTCTGGAGGAGCCACCAATGAACCAAACATCGGTCCAGAACAGAGCCGAGTCGCCCATGTTGATGTGCACTAAGGCGATAGCCGTGTATGCACCATTAAGCTTGAGAGTATCTCTCCACCAACCTAATCATGCTAGTATCCAATGTTACTTATGCATAATGCATGTTCATGACCGTTTTCGCTCTCTAGCTAACCGCTTCTCAACCTAATTGCTAGTCTTCCCTGTACTAAGCTGAATTACTGTTGGTGCATCAAAATCCTGAAACCCAAGTTATTCCAGATGAGTCCACCATACCTACCTATATGCGGTATTACCCTGCCGTTCTAAGTAAAATTGCATGTGCCACCTCTAAAAACTTCAAATAAATATCATTTTTTGTGTGCCTAGATTGTTCATAGAGCGACAGGAGGTAGTCAGTATCTTCCATGCTAAGCGGGTCATTCTCATGATGAGTGTTTATTCACTCGCCCTTGCATGAGAGGGGCGGTAATAGGGATTCCCAGTCCCAAATTCAAATTGAAAATAATTAAACAAAACTCCCCCAGGATTGTTGTCGGTATGGACGGTACCCGTGGATTCGGACCAGTCGGTGATAGAGGCGAGGGGCCCGATCTTTCGATGAGATGATAACTATCGATTTGGTGGAGACGACTTTTACGATCCGACTACAAACGTGCATGACGTTGCGCCTTAGCAACCTCTAAACCAACTCCGAGAGGTTAGTGACCACGCCGGAGCATGATCAACCTGACCACAAAGGTCTATTCCTGCAAGCAATCGAAGAACAAGCAAGAATATGATTAAGCAACCTAAATATTGCGAATATGGATGAAGTATTGATAAAAGTGGGGTTTCATAAGCCGTCTTGGTCTGGTCGTTGGACACAAACAAAGTACATGAAGTGCAGCTATGGCTAACTTTTAACTAAATAAAACCCAAGTCTAAATGATGCCTTAAGGGCTATATTTATAGGGGAAGAGAGGGGATTTCGTCCACCATTGACAATATGGACTCTAAAAATAGCCTATGAAGTAGTATTTCAAAATTACATGCGTCTGGCCCAAAAATAAGGTGGCACAGCACCAATAATAAGCTATGGACGAAATTTATAAAATGCCATCTTGTATATTTCGTCCATCTTCTTGTATGTCATCATGGTGGCTTCAAAGTGCGGAAATCTCCACTACAAACTCCGTTCTTGTTCTCTTCGCACGCGCCTTCGTCTTCATGCTTGATAATGCTCCAATGTTCATCATTCTTGTCCATGCTAGGCCCTTCAACTGTAAGTATTAAAAATGTATCAAAGTTAGGCAGCATCATATTCTCATGAACTTCAGAAACATTACCAAGAAACGAAAGTACCAGATAATATAACTGGCATGCGCGATCTATACTAATCGATCCAATAGGTATAGTAGTAGGGGATGTGGGTGTAACTATGGCCTCCATGTCCTCATCAGCTGTGGAGTGTGTTTGTTGGTGGAGGGGGAGTAAACCTTTACTTTTATCGCTTGGAAACCGCCACTAATGTGTTTAGCATCGAAGATACCGATAACTAATGGTCGCAAAGTAAATAAGAAGGGTGCATTTCTCAAAATTTCATTTACCTCTGTTTTAAAAACTTGAGCTCTAGCACCGCTTATGTTGTGTCATCACCTTCTCAAATAAGCCCTGGGTCCTGAGAACAATTGTCATCCGCATGCATTGTGTGTAGCTAATGTTGGGTGCATCATGACTGGATCTTTTCTACCATGAATTAAAATGTTTAGTCGATGCTTGAACTTTGGAGGTGATCTGCATTTATGTTTTGCGGTCTCAAAAAGGGCTAGCGAGATACCACTATTGTCATATTATATCATGGTTGTTTTGACAAAGTGTTGTCATTGGAGATATCTCATTATTGCTCGCTAGCTGATTATGCCATTGATATGAGTTAATATAATTTTTAAGAGTTATTATCAACATGGTTAGTCATGATCTTGGTTGAATACATGGGTGCTACTTAAGCTTATTTATGTAAACAAGAGCGAAAGAGTTCATAAAAGTTTTTCTTTTCCACTTTTAGTTTATCAACTGAATTGCTTGAGGACAAGCAAAGGCTTAAGCTTGGGGAAGTTGATACGTCTTCGTCATATCTACTTTTCCTAACGCTTTTCCTCTTGTTTTGGACTCTAAATTGCATGATTTGAATGAAACTAACCCGGACTGACGTCGTTTTCAGCAGAACTACCATGGTGTTGTTTTTGTGTAGAAATAAAGGTTCTCAGAATGGAATGAAACTTTTTGGAGAATTATTTCAGAATAAATAAAAAATATTGGAGCCAATAACCATCGGAGGGGGGCACCTGGGTGGGCAGGGCACAACCCACCAGGATGCCCTCCCCCCCCCCCCTCCTGGCGTGCCCAGGTGGGTTGTCCCCACCTGGTGGCCCCGCAGGCCTCATCCCTGATACTATAAAATCACATTTTTGGAGAAAAAATCAGGGAGGAAGAATTATCGCATTTCACGAGACGGAGCCGCCGCCACCTCCTGTTCTTCATCAGGAGGCCAAATCTGCAGTCCGTTTGGGGCTCCGGAGAGGGGGGTCTTCGATCTTCGTCATCACCAACCCTTCTCCATTGTCAATTCCATGATGCTCCCCACCGGGAGTGAGTAATTCCTTCGTAGGCTCGTTGGTCAGTGAGGAGTTGGACGAGATTCAACATATAATCGAGTTAGTTTTGTTAGGGCTTGATCCCTAGTATCCATTATGTTCTAAGATTGATGTTGCTATGGCTTTGCCATGCTTAATGCTTGTCACTTTGGGCCCAGGTGCCACGATTTCAGATCTGAACCATTTATGTTATCACCATTATATCTATGTTCTAGATCCAATCTTGCAATTTATAGTCACCTACTACGTGTTATGATCCGACAACCCTAGGTGACAGAAGTCGGGACACTTCCCGGTGATGACCGTAGTTTGAGGAGTTCATGTATTCACTATGTGTTAATGCTATGATCCGGTTCTCTATTAAAAGGAGACCTTAATATCCCTTAGTTTCTAATAGGACCCCTCTGCCATGGGAGGGTAGGACAAAAGATGCCATGCAAGTTCTTTCCATAAGAATGTATGACTATTTACGGAATACATGCCAACATTATATTTATGAACTGGAGCTAGTGTCGTATCGCCCTAGGTTATGACTGTTATATGATGAATATCATACAACGAATTCACCGATCCAATGCCTAGAAATTTCTCTCATATTGTTCCTACTAAGTTACTACTACTATTGTTACTATTGCACTTGCTACAAAATCATCGCTATCAATGTTAATGTTACTATTGTTGTTGCTACTACTATCAGAACTATCATACTACTTTGCTACTGATCACTTTGTTGTAGATAATTAATCTCTTGGTGTGGTTGAATTGACCACTCAACTACTAATACTTCCAAATATTCTTTGACTCCCCTGTCGAATCAATAAATTTGGGTTGAATACTCTACCCTCGAAAACTGTTGCGATCCCCTATAATTGTGGGTATCAGTCGTCGGCGCATAACTCGCCGGATTATTTCACGCCAATTATAACTTGGTGGAATTTTTGCAAATGTCACTGCTACTTCTTGATCTTGCGTTGTTTTTTCCCTTGAAGAGGAAAGGGTGATGCAGCAAAGTATAGATAAGTATTTCCCTCCATTAGAGAACAAAGGTATCAATCCAGTAGGAGACAATGCACAAATCACCAATACCTGCAGAAACAATCAAACAACTTGCACCCAACGCGATAAAGGGGTTGTCAATCCCTTCACGGTTACTTGCAAAAGTGAGATCTGATAGTGATAGATGAAACTAAACAAAAGATAAAGTAAATATTTTTTGTATTTTTGGTTTATAGATTGGAAAGTAAAAGATTGCAAAATAGTATACCAGAAACTTATATGATGGAAAATAGACCTGGGGGCCATAGGTTTCACTAGAGGCTTCTCTCAAGATAGCAAATAATACGATGGGTGAACAAATTACTGTCAAGCAATTGATATAAAAGCGCAAAGTTATGACGATATCTAAGGCAATGATTATGAAATATAGGCATCACGTCCGTGTCAAGTAGACCGAGACGATTCTGCATCTACTACTATTACTCCACACATCGAGTGACTCCTACTTGCATCTAGAGTATTAAGTTCATTAAGAACAGAGTAACGCATTAAGTAAGATGACATGATGTAGAGGAATAAACTCAAGAAATATGATGTAAACCCCATCTTTTTATCCTCGATGGCAACAATACAATACGTGCCTTGCTACCCCTACTGTCACTGGAAAAGGACGCCGCAAGATTTAACCCAAAGCTAAACACTTATCCCATTGCAAGAAAAATCAATCTAGTTGGCCAAACCAAACCGATAGTTCGAAGAGAATTACAAAGATATCAAATCATGCATAAAAGAATTCATAGAAGATTCAAATAATATTCATAGATAAGCTAATCATAAATCCGCAATTCATCGAATCTCGACAAACACACCACAAAAGAAGATTACATCGGATAGATCTCCAAGAACATCAAGGAGAACATGGTATTGAGAATCAAAGAGAGAGAAGAAGCCATCTAGCTACTAGCTATGGACCCGTAGGTCTGTGGTAAACTATAGAGTTGATGTAGATGCCCACCGTGATCAAATCCCCCTCCAACAGGATGCCGGAAAAGGCCCCAAGATGGGATCTCACGGGAACAGAAGGTTGCGGCGATGGAAATAAGTTTTCATGGATACTTCTAGTGGTTTGGGAATATATGTGAATATATGCTACCTCTTGAGCATGCGTTGGTTTTCCCTTCAAGAGGAAAAGATGATGCAGCAAAGTAGCGTAAGTATTTTCCTCAGTTTTTGAGAACCAAGGTATCAATCCAGTAGGAGACTACACGCAAGTCTCCTAGTACCTGCACAAAAAAATAAGAACCTTGCAACCAACACGATAAAGGGGTTGTCAATCCCTTCATGACCACTTGCAAAAGTGAGATCTAGGCATGATAAAAAAGTGCATAGTTATGATGATATCTAGGCATGATCATGAACATAGGCATCACGTTCGGTCAAGTAGACCGAAATGATTCTGCATCTACTACTATTACTCCACACATCGACCGCTATCCAGCATGCATCTAGAGTATTAAGTTCATAAGAACAGAGTAACACCTTAAGCAAGATGACATGATGTAGAGGGATAAACTCATGCAATATGATGAAAACCCCATTTTGTTATCCTCGATGACAACAATACAATACGTGCCTTGCTGCCCCTACTATCACTGGGAAAGGACACCGCAAGATTGAACCCCAAAGCTAAGCACTTCTCCCATTGCAAGAAAGATCAATCTAGTAGGCCAAACCAAACTGATAATTCAAAGAGACTTGCAAAGATAACCAATCATACATAAAAGAATTCAGAGAAGATTCAAATATTGTTCATAGAAAAACTTGATCATAAACCCACAATTCATCGGTCTCAACAAACACACCGCAAAATAAGATTACATCGAATATATCTCCACAAGAGGGGGGGAGAACTTTGTATTGAGATCCAAAAAGAGAGAAGAAGCCATCTAGCTAATAACTAGGGACCCAAAGGTCTGAAGTAAACTACTCACACTTCATCGGAGAGGCTATGGTGTTGATGTAGAAGCCCTCTGTGATCGATGCCTCTCCGACGGAGCTCCGGAATAGGCACCAAGATGGGATCTCGTGGATACAGAAAGTTACAGTGGTGGAATTAGGTTTTTGCTCCATATCTGATCGTTTGGGGGTACGTAGGTATATATAGGAGGAAGGAGTGCGTCGGTGGAGCAACAGGGGGCCCACGAGGGTGGAGGGCGCACCTACGGGGTAGGCGCGCCCCCTACCTCGTGGCTTCCCTGTTGGTTTCTTGACGTAGGGTCCAAGTCTCCTGGATCTTGTTCATTCCAAAAATCGCGTTTCCGAAGGTTTCATTCCGTTTGGACTCCGTTTGATATTCCTTTTCTTCGAAACCCTAAAATAGGCAAAAACAGCAATTCTAGGCTGGGCCTCCGGTTAGTAGGTTAGTCCCAAAATAATATAAAAGTGTATAATAAAGCCCAATAATGTCCAAAACAGAAGATAATATAGCATGGAGCAATCAAAAATTATATATACGTTGGAGACGTATCAAGCATCCCCAAGCTTAATTCCTGCTCGTCCTCGAGTAGGTGAATGATAAAAACAGAATTTTTATGTGGAATGCTACTTGGCATAATTTCAATGTAATTCTTCTTAATTGTGGTGTGAATATTCAGATCCTAAAGATTCAAGACAAAAGATTAATATTGACATAGAAATAATAATACTTCAAGCATACTAACTAAGCAATTATGTCTCTTCAAAATAACATGGCCAAAGAAAGTTATCCCTACAAAATCGTATAGTCTGGCTATGCTCTATCTTCACCACACAAAGTATTTAAATCATGCACAACCCCGATGACAAGCCAAGCAATTGTTTCATACTTTTGACATTCTCAAACTTTTTCAATCTTCACGCAATACATTAGCGTGAGCCATGGACATAGCATTTTAGGTGGAATAGAATGGTGGTTGTGGAGAAGACAAAAAAAGGGAAGATAGTCTCACATCAACTAGGTGTATCAACGGGCTATGGAGATGCCCATCAATAGATATCAATGTGAGTGAGTAGGGATTGCCATGTAACGGATGCACTAGAGCTATAAGTATATGAAAGCTCAACAAAAGGAACTAAGTGGGTGCGCATCCAACTCACTTGCTCACGAAGACCTAGGGCAATTTGAGGAATCCCATCATTGGAATATACAAGCCAAGTTCTATAATGAATAATTCCCACTAGTATATGAAAGTGATAACATAGGAGACTCTCTATTATGAAGATCATGGTGCTACTTTGAAGCACAAGTGTGGTAAAAGGATAGTAGCATTGTCCCTTCTCTCTTTTTCTCTCATTTTTTTATTTGGGCCTTTCCCCCCTTTTTATGGCCTCTTTTTTTCGTCAGGAGCCTCATCCCGACTTGTGGGGGAATCATAGTCTCCATCATCCTTTCCTCACTTGGGACAATGCTCTAATAATGATGATCATCACACTTTTATTTACTTACAACTCAACAATTACAACTCAATACTTAGAACAAAATATGACTCTATGTGAATGCTTCCGGCGGTGTACCGGGATATGCAATGAATCAAGAGTGACATGTATGAAAGAATTATGAACGGTGGCTTTTCCACAAATACAATGTCAACTACATGATCATGCAAAGCAATATGACAATGATGGAGTGTGTCATAGTAAACGGAACGGTGGAAAGTTGCATGGCAATATATCTCGGAATGGCTATGGAAATGCCATGATAGGTAGGTATGGTGGCTGTTTTGAGGAAGGTATACGGTGGGTGTATGATACCGGCGAGAGGTGCGCAGTATTAGAGAAGCTAGCAATGGTGGAAGGGTGAGAGTGTGTATGATCCATGGACTCAACATTAGTCATAAAGAACTCATATAATTATTGCAAGAATCTACAAGTTATCAAAGCAAAGTATTACGCGCATGCTCCTAGGGGGTAGATTGGTAGGAAAAGACCATCGCTCGTCCCCGACCGCCATTCATAAGGAAGACAATCAACAAATAAATCATGCTCCGACTTCATCACATAACGGTTCACCATACGTGCATGCTACGGGAATCACAAACTTTAACACAAGTATTTCTCAAATTCACACCTACTCAACTAGCATGACTCTAATATCACCATCTCCATATCTCAAAACAATTATCAAGTATCAAACTTCTCATAGTATTCAACACACTCATAAGAGAAGTTTATTATTAATCTTGTATACCTAGCATATTAGGATTATTTAAGCAAATTACCATGCTATTTAAGACTCTCAAAATAATCTAAGCGAAGCATGAGAGATCAATAGTTTCTATAAAACAAATCCATCAACGCGCTCTAAAAGATATACGTGAAGTACTAGAGCAAAACTATATAACTCAAAAGATATAAGTGAAGCACATAGAGTATTCTAAGAATTTCCGAATCATGTGTGTGTCTCTCAAAAGGTGTGTGCAGCAAAGATGATTGTGGTAAACTAACAAATAAAGACTCAAGGGCATCCCCAAGCTTTGGCTTTTAGGTGTCCTTAGATTATCTTGGGGGTGCCATGGGCATCCCCAAGCTTAGGGTCTTGCCACTCCTTGTTCCATAATCCATCAAATCTTTACCCAAAACATGAAAACTTCACAACACAAAACTTAAAGTAGAAAAATCTCGTGAGCTCCGTTAGCGAAAGAAAACAAAAGACCACTTCAAGGTACTGTAATGAACTCATTTTTTATTTATATTGGTGTTAAACCTACTGTATTCTGACTTCTCTATGGTTTATAAACTATTTTACTAGCCATAGATTCATCAAAATAAGCAAACAACACACGAAAAACAGAATCTGTCAAAAACAGAACAGTCTGTAGTAATCTGTAGCTAGCGCAAGATCTGGAACCCCAAAAATTCTAAAATAAATTGCTGGACGTGAGTAATTTATATATTAATCATCTGAAAAAATAATTAACTAAATATAACTTTCCAAATAAAAATGGCAGCAGTTCTCATGAGCGCTAAAGTTTCTGTTTTTTACAGCAAGATTAACAAGACTTTCCCCAAGTCTTCCCAACGGTTCTACTTGGCACAAACAATAATTAAACACAAAAAACACAACCAAAATAGAGTCTAGATAAATTATTTATTAAATAATAGCAAGGAAAAATATTGGGTTGTCTCCCAACAAGCGCTTTTCTTTAAAGCCTTTTTAGCTAGGCATTGATAATTTTAATGATGCTCACATGAAAGACAAGAATTGAAGCACAAAGAGAGCATCATAAAACATGTGACAAACACATCTAAGTCTAACATACTTCCTATGCATAGGCATCTTATAGGCAAACAAATTATCATGGCAAGCAAAAATTAGCATATGCATGGAAGAGGAAAGAAACAATAGTAATCTCAACATAACGAGAGGTAATTTAGTAACATGAAAATTTCTACCACCATATTTTCCTCTCTCATAATAATTACATGTAGGATCATAAGAAAATTCAACAAAATAGCTATCACATAAAATATTTTCAACACGATCGACATGCATGCAAAGTTGACACTCTTCCAAAATAGTGGGATTAACATTAACTTCTCCAAACCCACTTTTATCAAAAACTTCATAAGATTGAACATTCTCCAAATATGTGGGATCTAAAGTTGACACTCTTCCAAACCCACTTTCAATATTATTACAAACATTATAATCAATCTCATATTCATCATGGGGCTTAAATAAATTTTCAAGATCACAAGAAGAATCACCCCAATCATGATCATTGCAACAAGTAGTAGACATAGCAAGACTAGCATCCCCAAGCTTAGGGTTTTGCATATTATAAGCAAAATTAACATTAATAAAATTTATAATATCATCATAGCAATCATGCTTTCTATTCAAAGGTCCATTGTGAACCACTCCATAAAGTACTTCATCAAAATTTTCAGATTCACGAATTTCAAGCAAAACTTCATAAAGATAATCTAGTGCACAAAACTCACTAGCAATTGGTTCATCATAATTGGATCTCTTAAAAATATTAACAAGCCGATGAGGATCCATAGATCTTAGGTTCTCTTTTTAGCAATAAATAAATAACTATTCCAACCAAACGAGCAAATGGGCCAAGTAAGACATCAAAGCAAATGGAAAGACGAACATAAGAAGGGCGAATAAAACGGCAAGGGTGAAGTGGGGGAGAGGAAAACGAGAGGCAAATGGCAAATAATGTAATGCGGGAGATGAGGGTTTTTGATGGGTACTTGGTATGTTGACTTTTGCGTAGACCTCCCCGGCAACGGCGCCAGAAATCCTTCTTGCTACCTCTTGAGAACTGCGTTGGTTTTCCCTTGAAGAGGAAAGGGTGATGCAGCAAAGTAGTTTAAGTATCTCCCTCAGTTTTTGAGAACCAAGGTATCAATCCAGTAGGAGGCTACACGCGAGTCCCTCGCACCTGCACAAACAAATAAATCCTCACGACCAACACGATAAGGGGTTGTCAATATGAAAGTGCGTTATATCGACAAGAGGGGGGTGAATAGGCGATTTTTATGAATTCTTCACTAAGGAATTTGCAGGTGAGGAAATTCCTTAGCGAAGAACTACTAGCAGCAGAATAAGCACTCAAAAGTAAACATAACAGAACACAAGCATAGTCATCATGATGAAATGAAGACAGGCACAGAGTACAGAAAGCGTAAGCACAGGATAACACAGGATGAAGACAAACAGACTGAAGAAATTGAACTGAGGAAATTGAGAAAATCTTCAGTCAAAGTCTTCACGCACAGATATGAACAAGCACACAACACAGTTATGAGGAAATGAAAGAGTTGAGGAAATAGAACTAGTAAGCTTGGTGAAGACAATGATTTGGTAGACCAGTTCCAATGTTGTCTCAGTTGTACGTCTGGTTAGGGCGGCTAGGTATTTAAACCTGAGGACACACAATCCCAGACACCCATTCCTGAACACGCATCTCAGGACTCTCAGTCCTCACCATATTCCCCTTGAGCTAAGGTCACACAGACCTCGCCCAATCACTCGTGGTAAGTCTTCAGGTGACTTCCGAACCTTCACAAACTTGGTCACTCGGCGATCCACAATTCCTCTTGGATTCTTCAAAGGTAACAAGCGCCAGATCCACGCAGGATCAATCTCTTCAGTGATGCTCAATCACTTGGGGTTTGTAGGTGTTTGGGTTTGGGTTTTCCTCACTTGATGATTTTTGCTCAAAGTTCTCGGAGGATGGATTGCTCTCAAATGACAAGTGTCAGTTTTTCTCGGATCAGCCAACTAGCTAGTGGTTGTAGGGGCGGCTATTTATAGCCTAGGGAGCATCCCGACATGATAAGACATAAATTCCCTTCAATGATAAGACCGTTAGGTGGATAGATATTTTGGGAGAGCTGGCGCATAGCACAGCAACGGTCGGAATTTTGAGTGGCAAAATCCTCAGGGCTATCATGTTCCTCACTGTGTAGGCAATCCGCACTGGCGAATTCCTAGCTCCTCAGTCAGAACAAATTCCTCAGAGACCAGAAGAACTTCGTCTCTGTCACTGAATAATATGACTGAACTGTATGAGATTTCCAATGGCTTCACTCTAAGGGATTGGTAGGTGTAGGATTTGAGTTGAGCATCACATGGAAATGTTTCCTTAGTATTTCCTAGACCCCCTTTAACAGTATGGTGTTTCCTATGACTCAAGAAAGAGAAAATTAAACTACAAAAACAAAAGTCTTCACGCTTCATGTTCCTCGAATGAATACCAAGTCTTCAAGGTCACACCAATTTCTTCACTTTCAAAGTCTTCAGAAATCCAAAGTCTTCAGTCAAAGAACTTCATTTTTAGGGGTCGACTTTCTCTGTAAATATCAAACTCCTCATAGACTTATACACCTGTGTACACTCACAAACGCATTATTCCCTTAACCTATAAGTCTTCAATACACCAAAATCACTAAGGGGCACTAGATGCACTTACAATCTCCCCCTTTTTGGTGATTGATGACAATATAGGTTAAATTTTCAACGAGGATAAACATATGAAGTGTAAATACTGATATTGAGGAATTTGATTGCAAGATATAGAAGAACTCCCCCTGAATATGTGCATGGTGAGGTATTTGCTTTTGAAGCATTGCACACTTGAAGAGTAGAATCATGGAGATCTCCCCCTATATCTTGTAATTCATACACACATTTGACATATCACAATGAAGAATTTGAAATGCATGATGAAATATGGTGACTGATGTAATTCAGCATGCGTGCATTAGCATATATGAGGAATAAGCATGCAGAAAAACATATCAAAAGTATTAGAGCACCATCGGGTTTAAGTTTACAACTCGATCCAATAAAGTCTCAGAAGAACGAGAGTTGTAACTTAACAAAAAACGCCCATATAGAAAGACCCGCTTGAAGACTAACTCAAAATTCTCCCCCTTTGTCATCAAATGACCAAAAGGATCGAATATTAGGACTGACGCCCCTAAAGAATATCAAGTTGATGAAGGAGCGCCAGCGTTGTTGGGGTTGTTTGTCGTGGAAGGGCCTGCCGCAGTGTCGTCCAAGTCTTCGTACTCGTCGGTATAACGTGATGAAGAATATGAGTTGGACACCAAAGAAGGAACCTTGACCTTCTTGAATTTCTTCGGTGGAGGTGCAGACCAGTCAAAATCTTCCTTGAGACCCATTTTCTTGAGATCTTCTTCACCATACAGATGTGATAGAATGGCCCAGGTGCGACCGAAAACTTCATGGAAGTAGTAATGGTTTTTATTCACTGCATTGTGCGTAGCAGTCATGTTGTGAAGAAATGAACCAAACTGACGCTTAACCCATTTATGATTTCGATCCACCTTCTGGTGAAGACTAAGCAGAAGCTCACGGTCAGTCATCACACGAGGAGCAGTGGCTTGAGGAGTAGACTTGGGTGCATTGGCAGAGTCATGTGTGGCAGAGTCATCATTGGTGGAATAAGATGCAGCTTTGTGAAACTGTCCATCCAATGGACGAATGCCTTCATCTATAACAGCTGGTGCCTTGCCCTTTTCATCAACTGAGGAATAGGTCTGCTTGAGGACTTCAATCGGGGGCAAGTAGCTGAGGTGATTTTGAAAATCAGCTTTGTAGGTGAGTGAAGACCTTGTCCTGAGGAATCTCATAACCCAAGGTGCATAAGGCTTCAGCTCAAACGGAGAAAGTGCAACATTTGCCAGAGTCCTCCTGAAGAAATCGTGATAATTGACAGGAATGCCATGAACGATATTGAATACCAGATTCTTCATGATGCCAACAATTTCCTCATCAGATGAGTCGTGGCCTTTGATGGGACTCATTGTCCTCGTTAGAATGCGCTAGACAGTTCCGGGCACATATAGTAATTCCTTCACGAGGAATTTGGTTCATGGGGCCTGACCTGGCATCAAAGGTTTCATCAGAACTTGCATGTAGTGATTTGTAAGCTCAGATTCACTGTAAATGCAACGAGCTTCTTCAAGGGGGGGACTGAGTGGTAAGGCACGAAGCAATTCAGTAGCGGGTGCTGTGTAGTGAGTGTTCTCAGACAGCCAGTCCAGCACCCATGAATTGACATCTTCAGAATCTCCTGTGATGTGCAGCATCACATAAAATTGAAGAATCGGTCCTTCATTCCAATCACAGATGTCAGAGTAGAAATTTAACAGTCTAGCATCGTGAAGAACACTAAGGACTGGCATGAAGCACGATAGAGATTCCATATCCACGTGAGGAATGTGCTCATGGTAGAAGATTTTGTTTTTGTTGAACAGCACTGAGGAATATGAATTGGCTTGGCTGGCTGTCCAGAAACATCTCTTCCTAATGCGAGCAGAGTCATAAGGGTTGTAGTCTGTGAAGAATACGTGCTCGCCGAAGAAATCATCAGCCTTGAGTTTTTGCTTCCTGGAGAATGGATCCTTTGGCTTGGGTAGAGGAGTGTCAGTGAGTTGCATCACGACCTCAGGAATCTCAATCACAGGTTCTTCAGGCTGAGGAATTTCTGGTTCCTCTTCAGTGGCAGTCTGTGTCTTCAGATGTTCAGCGGCAGTAGTTTCTTCAGCACTAGTGGCTGCAATTTCTTCACATACAAATGAAGTGGGGTGAGTTTCTTCTGAGCCCATTTGAACAGTTTGTGTAGGGGGCTGAGGTATTTGCTGCAATGGTGTGAACATTGGAGAGTTTGGATGCTGACTTTCCCAGAATTCATCACCCATCACTGGTGTGGAGCAGCCAACGTCCACATCTTCATCTTCCATTTCTTCAACGTGAGCCTCTTCAGCAGTGAACTAAGGCAGAGGCGAGGAAATGATAGGTGTTGAAGGGATCTTATCCACTTCAATTTCTTCATCCAACTGCTCTAACAAAACAGCAGAAGGAGTTTCTTCATCAGATCCACTGGGGATCACATATTCTTCATTGAAAGGAACTTGGAAGGCTTCATCTTCTTCGGACCTGAAGAATCTGAAGTAGCTGATGCTTTCCTTTTCTTCACTGCTGCATGCTCTGCGCCTTGGTTTTCTTCACATCTGATGCAGATGGAAGGATCGGAGTTGGTGTTGGCGCAGGAGGAGCAGAGGAATCTGGTTGATTTTCTTCAGGAACAACTAATGCAGTTGCCCTGATTTCTTCATATTCTTTAGGTGCACCACTAGTGGATGCCCTGGCAATTTCTTCAGCGGCTGGTATGCAGTCATCAGCCCTGAAACTCACATTTTCTTCAGCAGACTGATTTTCATCAGCGGTGCTGGCATGTACTTCAGTCGGCTGAGCAGATGCTTCAGCCTGAGGAACTTCCTATTACGTTCGGGTTGCAACATTTGAGGTGAAGTTATCCGCAAGTTTCACAAAGCGCACCTTGGCTCCAAGCCAGTCAGCGCAGTATGCATCAAATTCATCACTGAGTTTCTTGATCTCAGTTTGAACAGCGACAACTTCTTCAGTTGTCATAGAGACAATGTTTTTCTTCAGATAGCGCTCCTTCTTGTACTGCGCTTTCTTGATCTGCCTGGCCTTCTCATATTTCGATTTTTCTTCTTTTATGAAGTGGGTCAGCATGTGACTTTAGCCAGGTGTCAGCTTGAAGTCAGGCATGGGAGTGTTGGGGTCCTTGTGCCAAACAACAATGTATTCAAGGATCAACTTCGGATCCAAAAGTAGTGGCACATCTGTTCCCTTGGCTCTAGCAGCACTGACTTGCCTATCTCTGATGATTTCAGCAAGTTCATCATCATCAGCTTCGTCTTCTTCAGACGGCACTTGGAAGGAGGCCTGCTTCTTCTGAGGACTAGGGCGAGGACCTCGTCCAGTAGTGGCCTTTGTCTTCAGTAGAGAGGGTCACGTTGAAGAATTTGGTGCAGCTGAGGAACTAGCTGAAGCTCCTGAGGCAATTGAGACGCATGTGGTCCTTTGACACATGGCGAGATGCACAGGTGCAGAGGACTTTGTCGGAGCAGCTGAGGACTTGTGAGGAGCTGAGGATTTGGGAGGAACAGGAGCAACATGAGAAGTTGGCCTTGAGGGCTTTGAAGATTCTGGCCGTGAGGGCATTGCTGAGGAATTTGGCCTTGAAACAACTGAAGGTGAAGCACTTGGCTTGTGCGCAGGCTTCTTTGACATGGCCTTCTTAGGCTTGACAGAGGCCTCAGCGGCAGCAGCAGAAGTAGAGTCTTCGTTGAATTTCCTCATAGCTTCTTTGGCTTGTTTAGCCAACTTGGCTTGGCGCTTGGCCCATTCATCAGGATAATCCGCACCACACTTGAGGCTGGTGGGATCAGCTATTTGGCCAGGTGCCAATGGAGGTCTTGGGCATGGAGGATTGAGTGCGAATTTCTTCATGTATTTGGGAGTGACATATCTGTACTCTTTCCACTCTCTAGCCCATCTCCTCTCTATCTTCTGAATGTGCACCTTGCGCTGATTTTTATCTTCCTCAGGAGGTGTGCAGTATCCAGCATATATATCATCAGGGATCTCAAACGCTGTGTTGACCTCAGCCCTCTTTCCTCCTTTCTGTGGCTTCTTACCGTCAGCCATTTTCTTCAATTGAGGAATTTGAACAATTGAATTCTCTGAAGAAGTATGCAACTTTTCTTCGAGGAACGTTGCAAATGAGTTAAGTTGATGAGAACCTAGTGATTCAGCAGCTGACATGAGTACCTGTGAACAGAGTATAGTTGCGAGGAATTTGGAGAGGTCATATGCGTTCTCAGAAGGTTTTATAAAGAACAAGTTTGAGGAATTTGACCAGATAAGTCTTGAAGAATTTCACTAAGCGTTCTTAGTCCTAGGTTCCAGAGTTGTACAAATCAGAAATCTGCACAATTGAGGAATCTTGAAGAGAAATTCGCAGCTTAGAGAAACGAATCAAGAACAAATGATATGAGAGGTGTTTTAGTGTGTGAAGATATGAATAAAAACACCTTTGAAGATTTCATAGACAATCATTTGAATCAACGAGGGTAGTAAAAGTAACTTTTAATTACCCTGAATGAAGAACACGAAGAACTAGAGTGAGGAGATGTGAAGTTCGTCGGTGCGGATCTTCCACGCCCTAACTTGGCGGAGGAAGACAGCTACGGCGGCGGCGGAGTGAAGATTTCCGCGGCCGGCGGGAGTACGTCGGCGACGAGGTCGAGGCAGTGAAGCTCTTCCTCACCGGCGACGATGAAGTAGCGGCGGCGCTAGGGTTTGAGAAGCTCAAGCTGGAGAGAGGTCGAGCGGAGTAAAAGAAGTGAGGAAGGGGAAAGGGGTATTTATAGCCATGGTGAAAACCGTTCGCCCGAAGAATTTGGACGAACGTGCCCCTGACCCTTCTCATTCGCATGACATGTGTCACCCACGTACTGAGAAGTGGAGATCGTGTTAGATCGTGGGTGAGTGGATAAGTATGTCGTGGGATGCGGAACGGTTTGAGCGGCAACGCCCAAAAATTGGATAAGATAAGTTAAAAGTTCCGTTCACAATTTCTTCAGCTGACAAGGACATAGTGAAGATTTTGAACGAGTTTCAAATAGAACGCACATGAAGAATTTTTGAACAGATTGGATTGAGTATAGCATAGAGGGGGAAGGGTCCGATCACATTCACTTAGCAGAAAAACCAACTTGAAGAAGTAGCCATAAATGAAAGCTGTAGCCAATGAAGAAAAACAGCGGAAACAGTGAAGACAATGCAAAGTTGAAGAATTTGAACAACTAAGGAACTTCAACTTTTGGTGGTGGCGTGACCCATCGTATAAGAATGATGATTTCAGACACCGCGTACAATTATCGTAGGGTTCTGAGAATCAAATTCTTCGTTAATTTCTTCACACTTAGAGTGTTATTCTTCATTGATTGAAGAAAACGTTTCTTCATGTGTTGCACATCTAAGTCATCAATTTTGCATAAGTGTTAGGATGAGGGTCCTTTTCAAAGAACATTCGAAGATTCTAGGATATTTACCTCACACCACAACTTGCTAAATCTCTTCTCATCCAAGGGCTTTGTGAAGATATCGGCTAGCTGTTCTTCAGTCTTCACATGCTCAATAGAAATGTCGCCCTTCAACACATGATCACGAAGAAAATGATGATGAATCTGAATGTGCTTAGTCTTCGAGTGCTGAACTGGGTTGTGAGCAATCTTGATGGCACTCTCATTGTCACAGAAGAGATACACATTCTTCATGTTGACGCTGTAGTCCTTGGGAGTTTGCTTCATCCATAGCAATTGAGCACAGCAAGAACCAGCGGCAATATACTCAGCTTCAGCAGTAGATAGTGATATGCAGTTCTGTTTCTTCGAGGACCAACCACTACTAGGAAAAGGGCTATAGATGGAATTGACACTAATGGCGCACCAGACATGTGGTGCGCCATTACTATATACTAATGGCGCACCATGTTTTGGTGCG
>NC_041392.1:561505661-561506415 GCF_002162155.2 Triticum dicoccoides | reverse complement strand
CCCGTGGACCGCCATTTCAGTTTCAAAAAAAATAAAAGAAAATGATAGAGATGTCAAAAAAAATAAAAGAAAATAAGATTCCCATGTGATATGTGGTCTAGTTGTTAGCAAAATTTACAAACATGAATTTTTGACTTTTTTGCAAAATCTCTCAAGAATTTGTAAAAATGGGCATAACTTTTGCGTACGAACTCAGATGAAAAAGGCTTTTATATGAAAAATCATCTACTCGAAAAGTTACATCCGAATTTAACCGGGGGAACCCCGTTAAACATTTTCAAAATCCTCAAAAACCTAACAGAAAAAAAGATACGGGGCTTTTAAGATCTGGAGAGGCAAAAAAATTCAAACTTACTAATGGCGCACTGTCCCATGGTGCGCCATTAGTATCTTCCCGCCTTCAAAATACAAAATAAGTCAAAAAAATAAAAAAAAAAGTTACTAATGGCGCACCTGCCCATGGTGCGCCATTAGTATCTTCCCGCCTTCAAAATTCAAAATAAGTCAAAAAATAAAAAAAAATTACTAATGGCGCACCTGCCCATGGTGCGCCATTAGTATCTTCCCGCCTTCAAAATTCAAAATAAATCAAAAAAATAAAAAAAAGTTAGTAATGGTGCACCTGCCCACGGTGCGCCATTACTATGTCGTATATATGGTTGGGCGCACCTCCTCCACTCCACCTCTCCTCCACTCCATCTCCTCCTCTCCTCCACTCCATCTTCCCTTCTCTCCTCCACCATACTACCCTCCT
>NC_041392.1:561457557-561505214 GCF_002162155.2 Triticum dicoccoides | reverse complement strand
CCGGTGAGCTCCTCCTCCCTCCTCTCCTCCCATTCCCTCATGGTTTCTCCTTCCTCATCTCCGATGCTTCGGTGAACTCCTCTCCAGCGACCTCCTCCTCCTCTCCGGTGATGTAGGCGAGCGCCTCTCCGGTGACCTCCTCCTCCTCCTCTCCGGTGAACTCCTCTCCGGCAAAAGAACACGGCAAAAGAACGTACAAGATCCAAAAACAGGAACAAAATTTGAAATAATATCGTGCCAAAAAACGAGCAAAAAACTAGCAAAAATGGGCAAAAAAATCACGATCCAGATCCAAATTCAAAATTCAAAAATAGCAATGGCGCACGGTGGGGGTTAGACGGTGCGCCACTACTATTTTCCCGCCTTCAAAATTCAAAAATACTAATGGCGCACTGTGGCCTATACTAATGGCGCACCAGTGGCCTATACTAATGGCGCACCATGGCCTATACTAATGGCACACCAGTGGTGCGCCATTAGTAAAAAATACTAGTGGCATGATACTAATGGCGCACCAGTGATGCGCCATTAGTAGGCAAAACTGGTGCGCCATTAGTAGCCCTTTTCCTAGTAGTGAACAGACCAAAGATCGTCCGAGGAAATGACATGTACCAGATGTTGACTTGCGGTCCACACGATCACCAGCATAGTCAAAGTCAGAATATCCAATGAGATCAAAAGCTGAGCCCTTGGGATACCATAATCCAAGTGTTGGTGTGTGAGCTAGATATTGAAGAATATGCTTCACAGCCTTATGGCGTGATTCCTTCGGTGTAGCTTGAAATCGGGCACACATGCAAACACTAAGCATTATATCTGGCCTAGATGCACATAAGTACAATAAAGAACCAATCATGGAGCGGTATACCTTATGATCAAAGTCAATACCATTTTCATCAGTGCACAGATGGCCATTTGTGGGCATAGGAATTTTGACGCCTTTGCAATCTTGCATGCTGAATTTCCTCAGTACATCCTTGAGGTACTTCTCCTGAGATATGAATATGCCATTGCATTGTTGACGAATTTGAAGACCTAAGAAGAATTTTAATTCTCCCATCATAGACATTTGATATTCTTCACTCATCATGTAGGCAAATTCATCACTATAACGTTGGTCAATACAGCCAAAGATAATATCATCAACATATACTTGGCACACAAACAATTCACCATCATAAGATTTAGTGAAAAGAGTAGGGTCGAGTGAACCAGGTTTGAAGCCTTTCTTCATGAAGAATTCCTTCAAGGTATCATACCATGCCCGTGGGGCCTGCTTGAGGCCATAGAGGGCCTTGTTGAGTCTGAAGACTTTGTCAGGATTCTTTGGATCTTCAAAACCTGGGGGTTGAGCAACATATACTTCTTCCTCAAGCTTACCATTGAGGAATGCACTTTTCACATCCATTTGATATAAAGTGATATCATGATGGTTAGCATAAGCAAGTAATATGTGAATAGCCTCAAGTCTAGCAACAGGTGCAAAAGTTTCATCGAAATCAATTCCTTCAACCTGTGTGTAGCCTTGAGCTACGAGCCGTGCCTTATTCCTCACCACAAGGCCATTTTCATCTTGCTTGTTGCGGTAGATTCACTTTGTGCCAATGATATTGTGCTTGCGAGGATCTGGACGTTTGACCAGTTCCCAGACATTGTTGAGCTCGAACTAATGTAATTCTTCTTGCATGGCCTGAATCCACTCAGGCTCTAGAAATGCTTCATCTACCTTAGTGGGCTCTGGCACTTTGATGTCATTGATGATCTTTTCAACTTGCACTTCTTTTGCAATGCGAGGATGAGCTGGTTGTCATTGAGGAATTTGATCAGCATTCTCTTCAGCACCATTTTCTTCAGTATTTTCTTCAGGTGCATTAGCTCGACGTTCTTCATGTTCTGGAATGAATTCTTCAGCAGATTCTTCAGTAGGAATGACATCCTCAGTAGCCTTGAACTTGATAGTTTCCTCAGGTGCTGGTTCATCTATCACAATAGGTAGGTGCTCTCTTTGCGAGCCATTAGTTTCATCGAACCGCACATCTACAGTTTCAACAACCTTGTGAAGAACGTTGTTGAAGACTCTGTAGGTGTGCAAGTCCTTTCCGTAACCAAGCATAAAACCTTTATGTGCTTTTGGTGCAAATTTTGAGTTGTGATGAGGATCTCTAATCCAACATTTAGCACCGAAGACTTTGAAATAACTTACATTGGGTTTCTTATCAGTGAGGAGTTCATAGGCAGTCTTTTTGAAGAATTTGTGAAGATACTTTGTTGATGATGTGGCACGCAGTATCAATTGCCTCAATCCAGAAACGACGAGGCGTTTTGTATTCATCAAGCATAGTGTGAGCCATCTCAGCAAGAGTCCTGTTCTTGCGCTCCACGACGTCGTTCTGCTGAGGAGTATAAGGAGCAGATAACTCATGAGTAATACCAAGTTCATCAAGATAGTCATCTAGACCAGAATTCTTGAACTCGGTTCCATTGTCACTTCTGATGTGCTTGATCTTCACACCAAAGTTGGTTGAAGCCCTTGAGGAAAATCGTTTGAAGACTTCCTACACTTCTTTTTCTTGTAAGTAACAATGTGTACCCATGTGTATCGAGAGTAATCATCAACAATAACAAGGCCATATATAGATGCATCATTTGTAACAGCACAATAATGATTAGGACCGAAGAGATCCATGTGAAGCAATTCAAATGGACGAGTAGTGGTCATGATAGTCTTCGCTGGATCCTTAGCCTTTGTCATCTTCCCAGCTTCACAGGCTCCGCATAGGTGATCCTTGAGGAATTTTACATTCTCGATGCCAATGACATGCTTCTTCTTTGCAAGCGTGTGCAAATTCCTCATGCCTGCATGACCAAGTCGTTGATGCCAGAGCCAGCCTTCTGAAGCTTTTGCAAGTAGGCACACGGCTGGTTGTGGTCCTATAGAGAAATCAACAATATAAAGGTCTCCTCTCCTAAATCCTTCGAAGACTTTGGAATTGTCAGCTTCCATAACCACAACACAACGGTACTTGCCAAAGACAACAACCATATCAAGATCGCAAAGCATTGAGACAGACATGAGGTTGTATCCTAAGGACTCGACAAGCATGAATTTGTCCACGTGTCGATCCTTTGTGATCGCAACCTTACCTAGACCCAATACCTGACTTTTGCCTTTGTCGACAAAGATGATATGCTTCAGATGCGATGGAGATAATGGAGCATCCATCAATAGATTCTTGTCACCAGTCATGTGATTTGTACATCCACTATCGAGGACCCACTCAGTGGCTTTGGGTTGATCATCCTGCAGATGAATTAGTGCAACTTACGAACTCATATACTTCATCAGTGAAGAATATGACATCAATTCATCAGATCAATTTCATCAAGCAAAAGAACAGATAAAGTAGTATGAGGACGTGAGAAATGAAAGTTCATTTCTTCATGATTAGCCTGCATCCTTTCAGGCATACTCAGGTCTCCAGCAGATTCTTCACATGATTACGTACGTCTGGAGACCTGACCCTGCAGAAGAGATTAGTTCTTTTTCTTCACCACCCACATCTAAAGGGGTGGCAAAGAGTTCATCACTCTGCGAGCTCCATACGAGAAAGGTGGCATAGAAGCCGGTCCATTTTGTTTCACATAAGAGGAGTTAGGATAAGCATATGAATAAGCAGAGAAATTCTTCGAGGACTTATGAACATGATGATTAGAAGAATAATTCTCATATTCATAGCCCTTAGCTCTTCCCTGCGAAACAGAGTTGTTAGCACGATGATATTCATATGAGGACTTGGATCCATATGAAGAATTTGGTCCATATGAAGAATTTGCTCTGGGGTTCCTATTCTTCACAGGTGGTGTCCTGAGGACATTCACCTGAAGACTTTCAAGGTACCTTTTGGGAACCCAGATTTTTTCATAGGGCAACCATTCCTGCAGTTAGTGCCAACATATCTAGCAAATACTTCACAATTCTAATTTTTGAACAGTTTATAGTTGGAGTCAAATGACTCATCATCAGAATGAGGAGATTCACATGCAAATCCAGATAAGTTAGATGGATCAACTGGAGATCCCTTTGTAGCAACCCATGTAGTTTTGGGGTACTGCTCAGGCTTCCAATATGTACCATCAGCATTGAGTTTCCTCTCAAAGGCAATACCCTCTTTCCTAGGGTTCCTGTTGAGGATTTGCTTTTTAAGCACATCACAAAGAGTCTGATGCCCTTTGAGGCTTTTGTACATGCCTGTCATGTACAATTCCTGCATCCCTGCATTGTCAGTGATACTAGCAGTGTCCTCAGATGAGGTATTAGTGATAGCAGAGGCAGGTGAAGAATTTGTAGCATTAGAAGCATTTGAACATTCAGGTGAAGAATTAGCAGATTCACGTTCAATGCATTTCAAACAAGGAGGAACAAATTCTTCCTGAGAAGCGCTGATTTGTTGAGCACGTAATGAATCGCGCTCCTTCTGAAGATCTTCATAACTCACTCTTAGCTTCTCAAGGTCTTGCTTTCTTTGAAGAAATTCATAAGAAAGCTTCTCATGATCAGATAAGATGGTGTTATGATGACCTTGAAGGTTGTCAAACCTAGTCTAAAGTCTCTGAAGATTTTCAGTCAAGGCTTTAGTGCGATCCATTTCTTCACCCAACATATCATCACTTTTGTCTAGCATGTTTTGAACCTTTTCAAAAGTCCTTTGTTGTTTTACAGCAATCTTAGCAAGTTTAGAATAGATGGGCTTAAGGTTTTCATCAGATTCATTCTCACTCGATTCAGTGGAGGTATATTTGAGTACCTTGGCACCCTTTGCCATGAAGCAATAGGTGGGAGCGTAGTCATCATCGCCTTCATCAGCCTTGTTGATGAGGTCATTTTCTTCAGTGTTGAAGATAGACTTGCTGACGAATGCAGTAGCGAGGGCTAGGCTCGCCACTCCGGATTCGGACTCCTCAGATGCCTCCTCTTCCTCATTTTCTTCAGATTCAGCCTCAGAGTCTATTTCCTTGCCAATGAATGTCCTAGCCTTCTTGGAGGTGCTCTTCTTGTGAGATGAGGATTTTGAGGATTTTGATGACGAAGATTTTGAGGATTTCTTCCTTTTCTTCGCATCATCAGAACTGTAATCCTTGTATTTCTTCTTCTTCGATTCCTTTTCCCACTGAGGACAATCTTGAATGTAATGTCCAGGTTTCTTGCATTTGTGACAGAGCCTCCTCTTGTAGTCACTGGATGAGGAATCATTGCTCCTTGAGGGTCTTCCAAAGCGACCACGTCTTGAGAACTTTTGGAACTTCTTCACGAGCAGTGCTAGCTCATGGCTTAGTTCTTCAGGATCACCAAGGCTGCTACCAGAGTCTTCATCTTCGGACTCAGATACTGCCTTGGCCTTCAATGCACGTGATCTGCCATAGCTCGAACCATAGAGATCTCTTTTTTCAGCAAGTTGGAACTCATGAGTATTTAGCCTCTCAAGAATATCAGCGGGATCAAGTGACTTGTAATCAGCACATTCTTGTATCATCAATGCCAGAGTGTCAAATGAGGAATCAAGCAATCTCAGCAATTTATTCACCACCTCATGGTCGGTGATGTCAGTGGCACCAAGTGCTTGAAGCTCATTTGAGATGTCAGTGAGGCGATCAAAGGTTTGTTGAACATTTTCATTGTCGAGTCCTTTTGAAGCGGTTGAAGAGATTGCGAAGAACGTCAACTCGAGAGTCACGCTATGTTGAGACTCCTTCATTCACTTTGGACAGTCTATCCCAGATAAGCTTAGCAGTTTCCAAAGCACTCACTCTTCCATACTGTCCTTTGCTCAGATGGCCACATATGATATTCTTCGCTTGAGAATCGAGTTGCTTGAATCTCTTCACATCAGCTGCATTCAGAGAAGGTGTGACTGAGGGAACACCATTTTCCACAACATAGCAGAGATCGTTATCAATTGCCTCAAGATGCATTCACATCTTATTCTTCCAGTAGGGGTAGTCCGTCCCATCGAAGGTAGGACACCCAGTAGAGACCTTGATCATACCTACGGTCTACATAACTAAAACTCCAGGCAGTTAAACCAAAATCACACCGAACAAGGGAGTACCTTGCTCTGATACCAATTGAAAATGCGTTATATCGACTAGAGGGGGGTGAATAGGCGATTTTTATGAATTCTTCACTGAGGAATTTGCAGGTGAGGAAATTCCTTAACGAAGAACTACTAGCAGCGGAATAAGTACTCAAAAGTAAACATAACAGAACACAAGCATAGTCATCATGATGAAATGAAGACAGGCACAGAGTACAGAAAGCGTAAGCACAGGATAACGTAGGATGAATACAAACAGACTGAAGAAATTGAACTAAGGAAATTGAGAAAATCGTCAGTCATAGTCTTCAGCACAGATATGAACAAGCACACAACACAGTTATGAGGAAATGAAAGAGTTGAGGAAATAGAACCAGTAAGCTTGGTGAAGACAATGATTTGGTAGACCAGTTCCAACTGCTGTCTCAGTTGTACGTCTGGTTAGGGCAGCTAGGTATTTAAACCTGAGGACACATAGTCCCGGACACCCAGTCCTGAACACGCAGCTCAGGACACTCAGTCCTCACCGTATTTCCCTTGAGCTAAGGTCACACAGACCTCGCCCAATCACTTGTGGTAAGTGTTCAGGTGACTTTTGAACCTTCACAAACTTGGTCACTCGGCGATCCACAATTCCTCTTGGATGCTCTAGACCATGACGCCTAACCGTCTGGAAGAAGCACAGTCTTCAAAGGTAACAAGCGTCGGATCCACACAGGATCAATCTCTTCAGTGATGCTCAATCACTTGGGGTTTGTAGGTGTTTGGGTTTGGGTTTTCCTCACTTGATGATTTTCGCTCAAAGTCCTCGGAGGATGGGTTGCTCTCAAATGACAAGTGCCAGTTTCTCTCGGAGCAGCCAACCAGCTAGTGGTTGTAGGGGGTGGCTATTTATAGCCTAGGGAGCAGCCCGACATGATAAGACATAAATGCCCTTCAATGATAAGACCGTTAGGTGGATAGATATTTTGGGACAGCTGGCGCATAGCACAGCAATGGTCGAAATTTTGAGTGGCAAAATCCTCAGGGCTATCATGTTCCTCACTGTGTAGGCAATCCACACTGGCGAATTCCTAACTCCTCAGTCAGAACAAATTCCTCAGAGACCAGAAGAACACCGTCTCTGTCACTAAAGAATATGACTGAACTGTATGAGATTTCCAATGGCTTCACTCGAAGGGATTGGTAGGTGTAGGATTTGAGTTGAGCATCACATGGTAATTTTTCCTTAGTATTTCCTCGACCCCCTTTAACAGTACGGTGTTTCCTATGACTCAAGAAAGAGAAAATGAAACTACGAAAACAAAAGTCTTCACGCTTCATGTTCCTCGAATGAATACCAAGTCTTCAAGGTCACACCAATTTCTTCACTTTCAAAGTCCTCGGAAATCCAAAGTCTTCAGTTGAAGAACTTCATTTTTAGGGGTCGACTTTCTCTGTAAATATCAAACTCCTCATAGACTTATAGACCTGTGTACACTCACAAATGCATTAGTCCCTTAACCTATAAGTCTTCAATACACCAAAATCACTAAGGGGCACTAGATGCACTTACACAATCCCTACACGGTCACTTACGAGAGTTAGATCTGATAGATATGATAAGATAATATTTTTGGTATTTTTATGATAAAGATGCAAACTAAAAATAAAAGGCAATGAAAATAACTAAGTGTTGGAAGATTAATATGATGAAGATAGACCCGGGGGCCGTAGGTTTCACTAGTGGCTTCTCTCAAGAGCATAAGTGTTTTACGGCGGGTGAACGAATTAATGTTGAGAAATTGACAGAATTGAGCATAGTAATGAGAATATCTAGGTATGATCATGTATATAGGCATCACGTCCGAGACAAGTAGACCGACTCCTGCCTGCATATACTACTATTACTCCACACATCGACCGCTATCCAGCATGCATCTAGAGTATTAAGTTCATAAGAACAGAGTAATACCTTAAGCAAGATGACATGATGTAGAGTGATAAACTCATGCAATATGATGAAAACTCCATTTTGTTATCCTCGATGACAACAATACAATACGTGCCTTGCTGCCCCTACTGTCACTGGGAAAGGACACCACAAGATTGAACCCAAAGCTAAGCACTTCTCCCATTGCAAGAAAGATCAATCTACTAGGCCAAACCAAACTGATAATTCGAAGAGACTTGCAAAGATAACCAATCATAGATAAAAGAATTCAGAGAAGATTCAAATATTGTTCATAGATAAATTTGATCATAAACCCACAATTCATCGGTCTCAACAAACACACCGCAAAAGAAGAATACATCGAATAGATCTCCACAAGAGAGGGGGAGAACTTTGTATTGAGATCCAAAAAGAGAGAAGAAGCCATCTAGCTAATAACTATGGACCCGAAGGTCTGAAGTAAACTACTCACACTTCATCGAAGAGGCTATGGTGTTGATGTAGAAGCCCTCCGTGATCGATGCCCCCTCCGGCGGAGCTCCGGAATAGGCCCCAAGATGGGATCTCGTGGATACAGAAAGTTACGGTGGTGGAATTAGGGTTTTTGCTCCGTATCTGATCGTTTGCGGGTATGTAGGTATATATAGGAGGAAGGAGTACGTCGATGGAGCAACAGGGGGCCCACGAGGGTGGAGGGCGTGTCTGGGGGGGTAGGCGCGCCCCCCTACCTCGTGGCTTCCCTGTTGGTTGCTTGACGTAGGATCCAAGTCTCCTGGATCTTGTTCGTTCCAAAAATCGCGTTCCCGAAGGTTTCATTCCGTTTGGACTCTGTTTGATATTCCTTTTCTACGAAACCCTAAAATAGGCAAAAAAAATATAGCAATTCTGGGTTGGGTCTCCGGTTAGAAGGTTAGTCCCAAAAATAATATAAAAGTGTATAATAAAGCCTAATAATGTCCAAAACAGAAGATAATATAGCATGGAGCAATCAAAAATTATAGATACGTTGGAGACATATCAGATCTCATGGGTATAGAAGGTTGAGGCGGTGGAAAAGTGGTTTCGTGGCTCCCCTGGATGTTTTCCGGGTATAAGAGTATATATAGAAGAAGGAAGTAGGTCGGTGGAGCTACGAGGGGCCCACGAGGGTGGGGGCGCGCCTGGACCCCTGGGCGCGCCGCCCTACCTCGTGGCCGCCTCGTTGCTTCCTTGACGTCCACTCCAAGTCTCCTGGATTGCGTTTGTTCCAAAAAAAGATCCTCGTGAAGGTTTCATTCCGTTTGGATTCCAGTTGATATTCCTTTTCTGCAAAACACTGAAATAGGCAAAAAAACAGCAACTGGCACTGGGCCTCCGGTTAATTGGTTAGTCCAAAAAATAATATAAAAGTGCATATTAAAGCCCATTAAACATCCAAAACAGATAATATAATAGCATGGAACAATCAAAATTTATACATGCGTTGGAGACGTATCAGCATCCCCAAGCTTAATTCCTGCTCGTCCTGGAGTAGGTAAATGATAAAAAATAGAACTTTTGATGCGGAATGCTACCTAACATAATTTTCAATGTAATTTTTTATTGTGGCATGAATATTCAGATCCAAAAGATTCAAGACAAAAGTTTAATATTGACATAAAAACAATAATACTTCAAGCATACTAACAAAGTAATCATGTATTCTCAAAATAACATGGCCAAAGAAAGCTACCCCTAAAAAATCATATAGTCTGGCTATGCTCTATCTTCATCACACAAAATATTTAAATCATGCACAACCCCGATGACAAGCCAAGCAATTGTTTCATACTTTTGATGTTCTCAACTTTTTCAATCTTCACACAATTCATGAGCGTGAGCCATGGATATAGCACTATAGGTGGAATTAATAGAATGGTGGTTGTGGAGAAGACAAAAAAGGAGAAGATAGTCTCACATCAACTAGGCGTATCAATGGGCTATGGAGATGCCCATCAATAGATATCAATGTGAGTGAGTAGAGATTGCCATGCAACGGATGCACTAGAGCTATAAGTGTATGAAAGCTCAAAAAGAAACTAAGTGGGTGTGCATCCAACTCGCTTGCTCATGAATACCTAGGACATTTTGAGGAAGCCTGCCATTGCAATATACAAGCCAAGTTCTATAATGAAAAATTCCCACTAGTATATGAAAGTGACAAAATAGGAGACTCTCTATCATGAAGATCATGGTGCTACTTTGAAGCACAAGTGTGGAAAAAGGATAGTAGCATTCCCCTTCTCTCTTTTTCTCTCATTTTTTTATTTTTTTTTAATTGGGCCTTTTCTCTTTTTTATGGCCTCTTTTTTTTTGTCCGAAGTCTCATCCCAACTTGTGGGGGAATCATAGTCTCCATCATCCTTTCCTCACATGGGACAATGCTCTAACAATGAAGATCATCACACTTTATTTACTTACAACTCAAGAATTACAACTCGATACTTAGAACAAAATATGACTTTATGTAAATGCCTCCGGTGGTGTACCGGGATATGCAATGAATCAAAAGTGACATGTATGAAAGAATTATGAATGGTGGCTTTGCCACAAATACGATGTCAACTACATGATCATGCAAAGCAATATGACAATGATGAAGTGTGTCATAATAAACAGAACGGTGGAAAGTTGCGTGGCAATATATCTCGGAATGGCTATGGAAATGCCATAATAGGTAGGTATGGTGGCTGTTTTGAGGAAGGTATATGGTGGGTTTATGGTACCGGCGAAAGTTGCGCGGTACTAGAGAGGCTAGCAATGGTGGAAGGGTGAGAGTGCGTATAATCCATGGACTCAACATTAGTCATAAAGAACTCACATACTTATTGCAAAAATCTATTAGTTATCAAAACAAACTACTACGTGCATGCTCCTAGGGGGATAGATTGGTAGGAAAAAGACCATCGTTCATCCCCGACCGCCACTCATAAGGAAGACAATCAATAAATAAACCATGCTCCGACTTCATCACATAACGGTTCACCATACGTGCATGCTACGGGAATCACAAACTTTAGCACAACTATCTCTCAAATTCACAACTACTCAACTAGCATGACTCTAATATTACCATCTTCATATCTCAAAACAATCATCAAGTATCAAACTTCTCATAGTATTAAATGCACTTTATATGAAAGTTTTTATTATACCCATCTTGGATGCCTATCATATTAGGACTAAATTCATAACCAAAGCAAATTACCATGTTGTTCTAAAGGACTCTCAAAATAATATAAGTGAAGCATGAGAGATCAATAATTTCTATAAAATAAAACCACCATAGTGCTCTAAAAAGATATGAGTGAAGCACTAGAGCAAAATTATCTAGCTCAAAAGATATACGTGAAGCACATAGAGTATTCTAATAAATTCCGATTCATGTGTGTCTCTCCCAAAAGGGTGTGTACAGCAAGGATTATTGTGGTAAACTAAAAAGCAAAGACTCAAATCATACAAGACGCTCCAAGCAAAACACATATCATGTGGTGAATAAAAATATAGCCTCAAGTAAAGTTACTGATAGACGAAGACGAAAGAGGGGATGCCTTCCGAGGCATCCCCAAGCTTAGGCTTTTGGTTGTCCTTGAATTTTACTTTGGGGTTCCTTGGGAATACCCAAGCTTAGGATCTTTTTTTTGAGGAATTAGTGACAGTGGGAGAGGCTCCCACTGACTTTGTATTACTCACAACAGAACAGTTACATTTGTGTTACATAGGGTTCTTAGGCCCCCCGGCCATGATTGATACAAAAGCTAGCTGCCCAAACTAACAATGAAATCAGAGAGGAAAGGATGAACCTTCTCAGGACAGTTGTGAGTCACCAAACCCAGCAGATGTTTGAATCTAGCTAACCATGCCCCGAACGAATGCGGGATCCCCCTGAAATGTTGGTTGTTCCTTTCCATCCACAGGCTCCAAGCAGCAAGCAAGAAGATGTCCATGAATAGCGGCCGACGCCAGTCATCTCTACCACCATGCAAGATGGCAAGCCTGTTGGTCCCCCCTGGCCACGTCAGACCAATCCTACTCCAGCATTGTTGGGCAAAAGGGCACGTGAAGAAGAGATGTTCCACGGTTTCCTCGGATGGGTTTTGGCAGAGCATGCAAGTATAGTTGCCCCCATCCACATTATAGTGCCGCCGCTTCAGCATATTCCTGGTGTTCAACTGATCTACCATAAGCAGCCACCCAAACATCTTGAACTTGATCGGGCATTTGGATTTCCATAGCCATCCAAAGGCCTCATCAGCCATTACCTGCCTGAAGCAGTGGATATAGTATTTCTTAGACGAGTATCGTCCCAGGTCACAGACCCAAGTATCAACCGATCCACTGTCCAGACCGACGTGTGCGGACCCTTGCTGTATCTCTCTGATCTCTTCCCAAGCTTAGGATCTTGCCACTCATTATTCCAAAATCCATCAAATCTTTACCCAAAAACTTGAAAACTTCACAACACAAAACTCGACAGAGAATCTCATGAGCTCCGTTAGTATAAGAAAACAAACCACCACTTTAAGGTACTGTAATCAACTCATTATTTATTTATATTGGTGTTAAACCTACTGTATTCCAACTTCTCTATGGTTCATACCCCCCGATACTAGCCATAGATTCATCAAAATAAGCAAACTACACACGAAAAACAGAATCTGTCAAAAACAGAACAGTCTGTAGCAATATGTAGGTTTCGAATACTTATGTAACTCCAAAAATCATGAGAAATTAGGACATCCTAAATAATTTGTATATTGATCTACTGCAGTTGGAATTGGTATTTTATTGATCTCTGGTAAAAAATTAAAATTATTCTCGTGAGCGCATACTTTCTGTTTTTTACAGCAGGATCAAATAACAATCACCCAAGAAGATCCTAAAGCTTTACTTGGCACAAACACTACTTAAAACATAAAAAACACAATAATAAAAGAGGATAGATGATTTATTTATTACTAAACAGGAACAAAAATCAAGGAACAAAAATAAAATTGGGTTTCCTCCCAACAAGCACTGTCGTTTAACGCCCCTAGCTAGGCATAAAAGCAAGAATAGATCTAAGCATTGTCATCTTTGGTATGCAATCCATATGTGGCTCTCATAATAGATTCATAACGTAATTTTATTTTATTTCTAGGAAAGTTTTCCATGCCTTTCCTTAACGGAAATTGGAATCTAATATTTCCTTCTTTCATGTCAATAATTGCACCAATCGTTCTAAGGAAAGGTCTACCAATAATAATAGGACATGTAGGATTGCAATCTATATCAAGAACAATGAAATCTACGGGCACATAATTCCTATTTGCAACAATAAGAACATCATTAATCCTTCCCATAGGTTTCTTAATGGTGGAATTCGCAAGATGCAAATTTAAAGAGCAATCATCAAATTCACGGAAACCTAACACATCACACAAAGTTTTTGGAATCGTGGAGACACTAGCACCCAAATCACATAAAGCATAGCATTCATGATCTTTAATCTTAATTTTAATAGTAGGTTCCCACTCATCATAAAGATTTCTAGGGATAGAAACTTCTAATTCAAGCTTTTCTTTATGGGATTGCACTATAGCATCAACAATGTGTTTAGTAAAAGTTTTATTTTGATCATAAGCATGAGGAAAATTTAGCACGGATTGCAACAAGGAAATACAATCTATCAAAGAGCAATTATCATAATTAAACTCCTTGAAATCCAAAATAGTGGGTTCATTGCTATGTAAAGTTTTGACCTCTTCAATCCCACTTTTATTAACTTTTGCATCAAGATCTAAAAACTCTAAATCATTGGGACGCTTTTTAACTAAAGTTGACTCATCTCCAGTCCCATCTTTATAAAGATTCATATTGCCAAACAAAGACTTAATAGGAGATACACCAATCATTTTTAGATCTTCATATTTATTATCCTCTAGATCTTCAAGCTTAGCGGCCATCTTATTAACTAAGGTGGCTTGCTTATCCGAAATTTGGCCTACTAAATTTTCGAGATGGGCAAATTGAGATTTCAAACCATAAAATTCCTTAGACATATCATCAAGCTCTTTATTCATGTACTCCATAAAACTTTTTTGTTCTTTAAGCTCGTTTCTGAAGAAATTATTATGCTCAAATTGCAAAGACATAAAGCTTCTAACGTTGTTCTCAATTTCTTCCAACCTTCTAAGGTGAGGATTAATGATTTTAGGAAAGGCCATCAGGGCAAGCAGACACACAAGAGACAACCGAAAGAAGGCGAACGGAAAAGAGGCAAATAAAATGGCAAGGGTGAAGTGGGGGAGAGGAAAACGAGAGGCAAATATAAAATAATGTAATGCGAGGGATAAGAGTTTGTGATGGGTACTTGGTATGTCTTGACTTGAGTGTAGATCTCCCCGGCAACGGCGCCAAAAATCCTTCTTGCTACCTGTTGAGCATGCGTTGGTTTTCCCTTGAAGAGGAAAGGGTGATGCAGCAAAGTAGCGTAAGTATTTCCCTCAGTTTCTGAGAACCAAGGTATCAATCCAGTAGGAGACTACATGCAAATCGCCTAGTACCCGCACAAACAAATAAGAACCTTGCAACCAACGCGATAAAGGAGTTGCCAATCCCTTCACGGCCACTTGCAAAAGTTAGATCTGATAAAGATAATAAGATAAATATTTTTGGTATTTTTGTTCTATAGATTGGAAATAAAGATTGCAAAATAAATAGTAAACTAGAATTCTAGATCGGAAACTTATATGATGTAAAGTAGACCCAGGGGCCATAGGTTTCACTAGTGGCTTCTCTCATGATAGCATGTATTACGGTGGGTGAACAAATTACTGCCAAGCAATTGATAGAAAAGTGCATAGTTATGATGATATCTAGGCATGATCATGAACATAGGAATCACGTCCGTGTCAAGTAGACCGAAACGATTCTTCATCTACTACTATTACTCCACACATCAACCGCTATCCAGCATGCATCTAGTGTATTAAGTTCATAAGAACAGAGTAACGCATTAGGCAAGATGACATGATGTAGAGGGATAAACTCAAGCAATATGATATAAACCCCATCTTTTTATCCTCGATGGCAACAATACAATACGTGCCTTGCTGCCCTTGTTGTCACTGGAAAAGGACACCGCAAGATTGAACCCAAAGCTAAGCACTTCTCCCATTGCAAGAAAGATCAATCTAGTAGGCCAAACCAAACTGATAATTTGAAGAGACTTGCAAAGATATCAAATCATGCATATAAGAACTCGGATAAGAATCAAATATTGTTCATAGATAATCTTAATCATAAACCCACAATTCATCGGATCTCGGCAAACACACCACAAAAAGAATTACATCGAATAGATCTCCAAGATCATCGAGGAGAACTTTGTATTGAGAACCAAAGAGAGAGAAGAAGCCATCTAGCTAATAACTATGGACCCGAAGGTCTGTGGTAAACTACTCACACATTATCGGAGAGGCTATGGTGTTGATGTAGAAGCCCTCCATGATCGAATCCCCCGCCAGCAGATCACCTAAAAAGGTCCCCAGATGGGATCTCACCGGTACAGAAAGTTGCGGCGGTGGAAAAGTGGTTTCGTGGCTCCCTTGGATGTTTCCAGGGTATAAGAGTATATATAGGCGAAGGAAGTAGGTCGGTGGAGCTATGAGGGGTCCACAAGGGTGGGGGGCGTGCCGCCCTACCTCGTGGCCGCCTCGTTGCTTCTTGACGTCCACTCCAAGTCTCCTGGATTGTGTTTGTTCCAAAAAGATCCTCGCGAAGGTTTCATTCCGTTTGGATTCCGTTTGATATTCCTTTTCTGTGAAACAATGAAATAGGCAAAAAACAACAACTGGCACTGGGCCTCTGGTTAATAGGTTAGTCCCAAAAATAATATAAAAGTGCATATTAAAGCCCATTAAACATCCAAAACAGATAATATAATAGCATGGAACAATCAAAAATTATAGATACGTTGGAGACGTATCAATGTATAGGACGAAGAATTAGGTCAGGGGAGTCACAAGGGGCCCACAAGGCAGGGGCGCGCCCTCCTCCCTTGTGGCCGCCTCATGGCTCTTCCGACTTGATCTCCAAGTCTCCTGGGCGTCTTCTATTCCAAGAAAAATCATCGCGGAGGTTTTATTCCGTTTGGGCCCCGTTTGGTATTCCTTTTCTGTGAAACTCAAAAACAAGGGAAAACAAAAACTGGAATTGGGCTCTAGGTTAATAGGTTAGTCCCAAAAATAATATAAAATAGCATATTAATGCACATAAAACATCCAAAACAGGTAATATAATAGCATGGAACAATAAAAAAGTTATAGATACATTGGAGACGTATCAGTCACAAGCCTCTGCATTTACAGGTTGCTAAAGGAGACTTATTAAATACAAGCACAAACAATGATTGTGGGATATTTCAACATAAGACGTCCAAGGCGGGTCTAGTCGCATGCATTGATCAAAAAAATCTTTCCAACCCACAGGGTGATAAGTGTTCACGCAAAAGTTAATGTGCACGAAGGCACGGCAAGGGCAACCAAGTGTTTTGCTATTACATGGCTATAGCTGAGCCCAGAGTATTCAAAGTTTTGTGGCAGAGCGTAGAACTACTCCTGCAAGTCAGCTTTTGTACCGTTCGGGTTAGCCCCTTGATAACCACCCGCAATTGACGCCTCCATGTTATCCTGCACCGACTTTTTTGCTTCTGGGATCTAAAGGTTCACTACTGCAGGATGCTGCTAACGCGACACTATGATCTGAGAACCTTTGACAAAACTACGTGTGATGCATTAATCGCAAATGGTGATGTAAAAATGTCAAAAATGATGCAAAACATTTGCGATGAGGGATACATCAAACTCAGTTCAGATTTTGGTTGCGTGTGTGATGCAGGACATACGGTTGATCCATACAAACTGTTTACGATGAGATAGAACAACAGAAACGGGCAGCCATATCAAGTTGTGTGCGATATACGGCATACAGTTCGCTCAGATGAACTGTTTGCTATTAGGGAATGCAACAGAAGCGGTTAGCCACATCAAGGTGTGTGTGATATACAGCATACGATTCACTCAGGCGAACTATTTCCGATTAGGGAACACAACAAAAACGGTTCAACTTAACAAGATGTGTGTGATATGCGGTAGACAGTTCACATAGATGAACTATTTGCGATGAGCCAAAAAACACAAACGATTCGTGTAAACAAGATGTGTGTGATATGCGGCAAACATCCCACTCGGATGAATTGTTTGTGATGAGAAAATATGACACAGACGGTTTCTAGAGTTAATTCGTGTGCAATTCTGTGTGTACTAAAAACTTTGGAAAATGCATACTAGTTGCTTGCGATGGCTAGGAGTATCGCACACGATGTGTGTGCGAGTACTCGTGTGCGATGATTAGTAAGTTACACATACATTTCCTTATGTTAACACGTGTCCGGTAACACGTGACACTACATATGGTTGTCGGGTTGTGTGCTCAAGTCTTCCCGCGCTCCAGTGAAGGCTTCTCGCGCTACAGCGAAGGCTTCCCGCGCTCCACATGAGTAATTGTAAAATCCCCCAATCCCCTAGCCAGCTGCTAGCTATAAATAACCACGGCAATGGCCGCCGGCGGCGACTCGATACTGATCCACTCGCTAGCTAGTTACCCACACATACCGATATACCCCCAATGGCCAACGACAGGATGGAGCTGCGCGACGGGAATGGGCGCCCGAGATCATAGCTTAGGTTAATTAATTATACCTCCAGAGTCGTATGATTCTGGCTCTGGACGTATAATTAATTAACATAATCTAATATCAAATAACTAAAGCTTCTCCAACATGATCGTGCACCGGACCCAACCGCTAGCAAAGCACGCGCAGAAGGACGACGTGACCCAAGCAAGACTTGGCGCCTAAACGGCGAGTAGAGCACGCAGAGGGACGCGACCCGAGGGCACCTAAATGGCGAGTAGAGCGCGCGAAGGCACGTGAGCAGAGCGCGCCGGGGCCGCCTAAATGGCGAGCAAGCACATGCATAATTATTGCATATAGTAGATGAACAGAGCCAGGAATAGCTATCCAACAATATTATTTTCGACGCCATGCATTAATATATTCTTAGTTAAATCTAAGATCAAAGTTTGGTACTACAAAATACGAAGGGGGAAATAAAGAATAAACCATGACAGAGGTAGTACCTATACGAACACAAACGCCCAGTATGAAAGAAAATGTGGGTCAAACCCTAGTTGAAAAGAGGAAGAATGTCTAACTCCAACTTACAAAAGGTACAGAAGCACGAGGATTCATTGTCCATCAGGTTTACACATAACCCAGATTGAACAGGGCAATAACCTCTAACTCAACCAAAGTTTTCGGCAGTCACAATCAAATGGATCGGTTCGATCCATAAAATCAAGATCCCGGTACAAAAGATCTACTGGTCCATGATGACGACAAGTTGTTGTAAATATAAGCCGAGCACGATCAGAAGCCCTTAGGTCCAGCTGAAACTTCTTTGTATGTTGTTCCACATAGAGTTCTGTGAGAAATTTCTTGTTGAAAAATTTAATCCTCACAGACAATAGCACCCTCGCATTCAACGTGAAGAATGTGACAAAGCTAGTGTTTGCATTGTTGGATGCATATCCTTCCAGCGTTACTGTCTTCAAATGAATGTCATGAGATATGAGAAAATCCCGACGCTTCTTGAACCATTGATTGGTTATACCTTTTTCTCCATGTGTTAGTGCCTAAATAGAGATGAAGATTGAAAACAGTTAATGTCTAAAAAAGATTATGTTGAAAGAGCGATAGCTGAACGATTAATTATAGTACATTATATATGGGCTTTCAATATGCGTGAAATTGTCACCTTTATATACAAATTCTCCAGACATGGAAAGCATTGCAGCAAGGCAATAATGATGTTGAGATCAAAACACCACATACTGATATATAAGGTCTTGATAGAATTCACCACCACTGATAGGATGGACAAGCTCTTCATTGAGCATAGAACATTATATTAGCACTGAAAGTGTACTCCAAAATGATACTTAACTTATGCGCACAAATGAAAAATGCAAATTACAAAAGTGTACATGAATAATATACAGTACCTCAATAGGTGTGGAGGCAAACACCATCTCTGCACCCAAGGTCTCTAATTTAGGCGTAGAGACCAAAGTTATTTGCGAAGGTTTATAACAACAATCAAGGAGCAACCTTTGAAATGAAGGGACATCTTCAGTGATGAGCTCCTGTCCTTCCAAACGAATTCCAATGCTTACAAGGTGAGGCGACTTTATTTTAAGACAAGGGATATGGATTCCATTTCCAAAAACAAGCACCAAACGCTCCAGGGCAGGGCAACTGGAGGGGATGATGTTGTGCAGTGAGGCCTCCAACAGATGAACCAACAAAAGTGCAAGTTTTTTCAATAGTTGGAGTCGAAACATTTGTACCAAATTGTCTGCTAGATGGCACCGGTCAAGGCGGCAGTGTGGAGAGAGGAGGAAAACCATGACATGGGCATCGGTGGTGAGGGAACAAATGCAGCTCTTGGTGGTAACCTATCGTTGTAGCCATGGTAAAACTCAAGCTGCTGGAGTTTATCGAATTGATGGGATGTCAGCCAGGCGGCCACCATGCAGGTATGTTCAGCAGGTAGCATGTCGGGATGTAGATGTGTTGAACAGAGCCCTGGTGGGAGGAGATGATGGCTCTGGGGAGTTCAGAATCATCATCGACAGATAGCTGACAATAGTCGAGATTAAGAGGCACGGCACGCCAGAGAGTGCGGCACCGCGAGATGCGAGGACTTGTTTGCGACATCCATCCTTGGTGGGGAGAAGGGAGATGATCTCCCCAAGGATGCCCTCTAGGAGATCACTGATGCGGTCTGCCGGAGATTCTACTGGTTCCTTAGGTCCAGGGGCGTGGCCGCTTCTAGCCACGCAGCCGGGTCCAAGATCTACATCCGAGGGCGGCGCTGGCTGGAGCCTCATGTGAGTATATACCAATCTGAAAGAAAAAAAGGCAGAAACATACATGTAGGACATTCAAAATCAATTCTCAAGATCGGTAAGAAAAAAGGAACAAACATACATGTAGGACATTCAAAATCAATTCTCAAGATCTGGCCACGAATTATTAGCACGCACGCTAACCCTAGTCGGATTATTAACAAAAATCATTTGTACAGAACAAACAATTAATCACTAACCCTATACAGATAACTTTTAAACAATCAATATATTACGTGCATCTAACAGATCTTAATTACTTTGATTTCATGGACGGGGAGAACATAACCATAGGATTTGTATTCTAACAAAATTAGAGAGGGGGGAGTAACCAGAGAAAACACATGATATGTTTGTCACACAAATGGGTATATAGATTACTAACCAGTTTTCCGTCGGAGTCATAGTCGTTGCCGGAGTTGCTATTGACCTCCGGCTCTGGCTGGGGGGGGGGGCACGACGACGCCGATGAGGTCAAGGTTGTGCTGCTGCCCGGGTGAGACCTCGCCGGCGGTGACGGTAACCTCTGTGCCCAGCTTCACGCATTGCGCGGGTGCTTCACCAGCCCCGGCGTCGCCACTCCCTCTGATGGTGCGCGTCGGTGGCATCTTCATACACTCAAGAGTTCAGACATTGGTGACCACTGTGGACCGAGGGTGCGGCCGCCTATTATGGCCGACGGCTCGGGCGCGCAATTAATACGGACCAGTGGGAGCGAGGCGGGCGGCGGTCAAAGGCGGCCTCGCCTCCCGATGAGCCTGTGCGGCGGACTTCTGCCATTTCTACCATCATTTCACACAGCTACTCGCACGCCTCTCGGTGACACTGCGTAGCGAAAACGCCTCCTGTCAATACGCACACCTGCACACCCACCTCCTGATCTGCCTGCGTGGCGGATTGCTCGCATGCGTCCCGTCAACTCACGCTTGCTCGCACGGCACATAAGGCGTGTGGCAGCACATATTTTTTTGTTTATTGATGATTCATTCTGCCACTATACTTCTTAACCGAAGCATGGCACGGTATAACACACATGGTCTGAATAAATAATCCGTACGAGATATTGGTTGCTAGTTATTAACAATCTTCCGTTTGTAAGAAGATTATATCAAAATGTGTCTCAAGTTTGATGGAAAAGTACAATATCACAATGTACTAGTGTCCATATATGACATCACGATAAGTTTCATGAATTTCAACTAAGTTTTGGATTTACTGAATTTTAAAAATCTATACTCTCACTGTTTTGAAATCTCTTGCATGGGGAAACATGCACCCAGGGACACATGTGATTTTGCAATCATTTTGGTGCACATGTAGCTCAAATTTGATTTTTGCACATTAAATCCCTAGGAAATCAATCAATGTATAAAAATGGTCGAATGATGTCTGTTTTTTTAATTTTAACATGACACTCCTTTGGTCACATGTTCACTGTAGAAAAAAATTGACATGCCTCAGAGTGGCTGTGGTGGTGCGGGATGTGTGTGTCTGTGTGTGGGGGGTGGGGGGAGGGGTCCGGCAGTACACTACGAGTCGTGAACCTCCGTGTGGGATTATTGATCATTTTGTGAGTCATATATGTCACATCAAAGTTGTGAATTGGTCATTTAAAGCATTACACAACCCTTTCATACATACATGTTCGGGCCACATGCATGCATTGCTGGTCCTCTCGGAAACTCTCCCTCATGCGGTTATCAGCAACTTGCCCATTCGTTAGCCCGCAAAGGTTTTCAGTTTCCACCAACAATGAGTGGCATTTGACCAAAAGGTGGATTCATCTTGGCATGTGTGTGGTGTGGATCATGGTAAGATTCCATATCAAAGTTCGGGCATGTGCGTACACGCGAGTCCCTCCCACTGTCTTGAAGTGAGGGGGCTAAGCATCGTGGTGTAGTGCGTTTCCGGTTTACGAAGCATGTGTCGCGTCAAAGTTGTGCATTGAGTATTCAAACATCACATAACACACGGGGTACATGCACGCGGTGGTTTTATCCTATGACACTCACTCGCGTGTGATGACCCACAAGTATATGGGATCAATCGTAATCCTTTCTATAAGTAGGAGTGTCGAACCCAACGAGGAACAGAAGAAAATGACTAGTTTTCAGGAAGGTATTCTCCGCAAGCATTGAAATTATAAGTAACTAGTAGTTTCATAGCAGGATAATTTGTAACGAGCAAGTAACGGTAATGGTAACAAAATTTCAGCAAGGTAGCCCAATCCTTTTGTGACAAAGGACAGGCCAAAACGGTCTCTTATGATAAGCAAAGCATTCTTGAGGGTACACGGAAATTTCATCTAGTCACTTTCATCATGTTGGTTTGATTCGTATTCGCTACTTTGATAATTTGATATGTGCGATTATCTGATCCGATGAGCGTCACTTCCCCTAGTGCAAAAGCCCAAGGGCAATAGAGGAGGCCTTATTTAACACTAAATGCCTAAAACAGTCATCCATCTTTCGCATAGGCAGCAATAGACTGGGTTGGCCCATCAACAGTGAAAAGGGCCGATGTTTTTACTTTTTACTGGTTTGTTTTCCTTTTTACGCTTCCTTTTTATCATTTCTTATTTGTCAAAATTTATATCTGTAAACGCTAAAAATTTCCAAAAAACAATCATAGTTTCAAAACATGCTTCAAAACATCCATTCTAACAAAAAAATGTCCCCGTACTAAAAAAATGTTCATGTTTCAAATTTTGAATGGAATTTCCAAAAAATAACGTGTTTTCGAAAATTGTTCACAAATTCTTAAAACTCAGGGTATCTCAACTTTTCTTCTTGTTTTTAAAATGCAAACAATTGTTGAATTAACCGAATAAGTTTCTAAAATTTTGAGTACTTTTTGGTATTTCAAATAATTCTAAGAATGCCCTCATTTTTTTAAATGCCAGACATTTTATGAAAAAACAAACAGTGTTTGCATTCGTGAACCAGATGTAAAGACAATATTTGAAAATGATAATAGTTTTCAAAAAAATTGAACATTTTATAAATTTCCAAAAAAAAATTGCGAAAAAATTGAAAATGGGAGTTTTATTTGCAGAATCTGATTCTTTTTGGAAAACTTCGAAGATTCTTCAAACACAAATATTTTAGATAAATATAAAAATATTTAAAACAAATTATTTTGAAAATCATGCACTTCTTGAATTTATGAGATTTTAAAAAACAAGAACACTTTTTGGAAAATAAAATTAAGTAAAAGTGAAACAAAAAAGAGAAACAAAAAAACAAATGTAAACAAAAAACGAAAAGAAAAAATCTATTAAAGAAATAAAACAGAAAAGAAACCCAATTAATAAACCGATAAAAACTAGAGCCAGAATCATCAAGAAGGTTCTTAGGCCCTGTTTGGTTCATAAGTCTTAGGACTTTTTTTAGTCCCAACTTATAAGTCTCAAGTCCCTAAAAAGTGCCTACCTGTTTGGTTCATGGGGCTTAACATGGACTAAAAGACCATATTATAACTATAAGCTCCTATAAACCCCTCCTTGAGAGTCTTATTTCATAAGTCTCAAATGCCCACTTTAAGTCCCTATAAGTCCCTTCTGTTTAGTTTAGATGGGACTTATAGGGACTTTTTTAAGTCTCTAGACCAATAAGGGCCAGTTTTTTTGGTCAATTCTCCGAGAATTGACCCCTCCCCAGCTTCTCCCAGAATTGCCACTTCATCTTTTTTTACAATTCCTAGCTAGTTAAGATCTAATTAGCTAGGAAATGTAAGAAAATATAGAGTGGCAATTCTGGAAGAAGCTGGGGAGGGGATCAATTCTTGGAAAATTGCCCAAACAAACTGACCCTAAGTCCCTGGAAACAAACACCCTCTTAAACTAAGACAAGCGTACACGTTTGATGGAAACTAGAGGTGGAATCCCAACCGATCGCTAGCTCGTGCCTTGTGTGTGAGTGATCGGCACGTTGACTCTTAATGAGTCAAATAAAGAATTCGAGCCTTGTCGTTAGTGCTCCGCTGTGGCTTGCCTTAGTGGGCCAGCAAAATAGAGCACTTTGGAAAGCAAATATAGTTGATTCAGTCCGGTTTTAATAAGGTCCATAGTTTTTTATGTGTTGATTTTTTTAACAATTTTCACTATGTTATCGATTTTTGTTTCTTGTCTGTTTTGTTTGTTCCTTTTTTTCTTCGATTTTCTTCAGTTTTTCTTGTTCTCGGTTTTCAAAGGTTTCTTCAGGTTTTTTCAACACATGTCTATTTTTAATACACACTTTATATTTTGCTTAAGCATGTGTAACATTTTTGTGATACATGTTGCACATTTTTTTAATATATGATTTGCAATTTTCAAAATACCTATTTTGGAATTATTATTTTAGAATACTTATTAAAACACCACCTGCATGATGAAGGTTATTTCCATGGCCTGATTTTTTTTCAAACTAGGTGATTTTTTTAAAAGCCCTAAACATATTTTGGAAAGGTGTTCAGATTTTTTTCAATGTCACGTATTGAATTGTATGAAATATTTCCTCTGAATTATGTGACTATTTGTTTACATTGTATAAACATTTTTTCCAAATCTCATGAATAGTTTTTGAACTGCAAGAATTTCAAAAAATATTTCAGTACATTAATTTTGCATTTTGGAAATATAAGTAATATTAATAAAAAAAAGAGGGAAACAAAAGTGTGATGGAGAGGAGAGCTACTCTTGCGCTGCACCGGCCTTTTATTTCTGCGCCTGAGGCGAGCCCACCCTGCATCTGATGGAAACCTCGTATTTGTTGCTGCATTGTAAAAATCCTAACGAAAGTGGCGTGCTAGTAAGCAAACGAAATCGCGAACGCCCGTTTTGGATGCATGTAAATATCCAATGGAGGTGCTGCGTGTTTGCGACTAATATGCTGCGCGGACATTTAAGAATTAAATTTAGCGGCAGAACAAAAAACCTTCCGATTTTTTCCAAACATTTCTCAGAATTTAAAATATTTATTATTATTCCCAACTCGAGCACAATATGTTTTTTCAATGTGTTTTTTTTCATTTTTGAATAAAATTTGAAAAATAGGATAATTTTATAAAATTACCGAACGGAATTTTAAACTTAGGAACAGAATTTGAAAACATGAATATTTGAGGAAACATTTTCTAGATCCCCAAAACAATTTTTAATAACATGAGCTTTTCTCGAACAAAATTTCAAAAGGGAATACATTTAAAGTTTTGAACAATTTATGTAAAACACAAACATTTTTCGAAAATTATGAATACTTTTCAAAAAATACGAGCATATTTTGAAAAAAAAACTAATCTTGAAAAATAAAAAGGGAAATTAAACAAAAAAACAAAAACAAAAGAACAAAAAAAAGGAAAAGAAAAGATAGAAAAACGAGAGTGGGACAGCCCAACTCCTGTCGCTTGTGTTAGTTCTGTCTGCGAATGGCGAAGCTCATAATCTCTATTTCTAATGGATGAGTTGGTGAATAGTCTCCGCGGTTTATTTTCGTTGGGTTTTTTTCGTCTCTCCTCCCACCACCCCCTCCCACCCTGGTCCATCGGTTTATTTTTCTCTCTACTCTTTATTACAACCAGAACTTTCCTAACGTATAACAAATCACATATCTAACTTTCTTAAATTATGCAAATCAATCGATTCCTTTTTTGGTTCAATTTGTCTTAGGAAACAAATAACAGATTTTCAGAAAACAAATAATACATTTTAATCTAATTTTCCTAACTTATCTAAATCAATCGATTTCTCTTATTAGTGAAATTTGTTTTAGGAAACAAATAACAGATAAGTCACAACTTTCCTCTCAATAAATAGTTTCTTAACATTTGCAAACTTTCCTAATCAGACACGTCACAAACGGGCAGGTACTGATATCACATTACCAAACAATAAAACCCCATTTATATAGAAATCAGTTCAAAAATCCTAACTTTCCTAAATTTTTACCTTTCCTTGATAACAACCAATATTTCCTATGTTTTCCACCTATTGAAGAAAATCACTCCTCCATCGATATTAGCATTTTTTTGGAATGAGATCTCCGGGTTATGATTTTTTGTGTGGTTCTTTTCAATTGTGACCTCTCCTTCCACTCTGGCTCCTTCTCGCATAAACACCTCCACCACAGCCAGGTGACACCACCCCAGACCTCCTGCCTCTCCACATCTTCTCCGCCACCTCCTTCTCGTACTCCATTAACAATCCCTCTGCCACATTTGTCCACGGCGGTGTCGAGGGCATGGCGCAGCAGCGTAGCAGCGGTAGAGCGGCGCATAGCAGCAGGAAGTAGCATGCAGTAGGCGAGGCGAGCGGCCGAAGGTGGAGGGCAGAGATGCGGCCGGCATGGCTGAGGCGGCGGCCGGCAGAAGATGGCCACGACTGGAGGCGGCGCGAGGCAGGGGTGCGACAGCGGGGCGAGCGAAGGGATAGGCGGCAACAGATGGGGTGAACGCAGCCAGCGAGAGTGTGGCGCGTGGCCAGGGTGTGTGTCGCGCGGGGCATAGTGGTGCGGTGGCTGCGGCGAGCGCGACGGCAGCGGCGGGCGCGACCGACGCGGTGTAGCAGGGGCGTGGGCATGGAGAGGGAGTGGCCCCGGGGCGCAGAAGAAGAGCAGCAGGGTCGGGCATGGGCGTGCATAGGAGCAGGCATGTGCCACGGGGTCAATCCGAGGAGCTCGGTGGCTACAGAAAGTGCAACTATCCCTAGGTGGTTTTGGTAATTCCTAACAACATATAGCTCATTGAGCTAATGCTATTTCAAGATTAATATCTCAGAAAAGCTCAATGATTGGCATGGCATGGATGAGAAAAGTGGACCCCTCAAAATGCTAAGGACAAAGGATTGGCTCAAGCTCAAAGCTCAAGACTCTACATTTTCTATTTTAGTGATCCAAGATCACATTGAGTCTATAGGAAAAGCCAATACTATCAAGGAGGGGTGAGGTGTTGCTTAATGAGGTTCTTGCTCAAAATGCTTAGTGATATACTCCAAAACCCTCAACTACTTTCTCACATCCACATATGACCTATACCAAAAGTCAAACTCGGCCCCACCGATTTTTCCTATCCAGCGCCACTGAGTTTCAAATATCTTAGCCACTACCACAAACCCTAGGCAAATCGGTCTCACGATAGGGATCTCGGTCTCACCGAGATGGGGTTGTAATCTCTCTGTTTCCCTTCATAACGTTTCGGTCGCCCCTAGATGAGCGATCGGTCCCACCGAGATTGCAATGTAAACTCTCTGTTTTGCCTTCGTAACGTTTCGGTCTCACCGAAATGAGCGATCGGTCTCACCGAGTTTAGCTGACCAACTCTCTGGTTAGCTTATTACCAAAATCAGTCTCACCGAGTTTGTGTAATCGGTTTCACCAAGATTACGTTATGCCCTAACCCTAATCATATCGGTCCTACCGAGTTGCATGTCGGTCCCACCAAAAACCCTAACGGTCACTAGCTTTGCTAAATCGGTCAGACCGAGTTTAACCATTCGGTCCCACCGAGTTTGGGAAGTTATGTGTAACGGTTAGATTTTGTGTGGAGGCTATAAATACCCCTCCACCTCCTCTTCATTCGGGGAGAGAGCCATCAGAACAAACCTACACTTCCAACTTACTTTTTCTGACAAAGAACCACCTACACTTGTGTTGAGACCAAGATATTCCATTCCTACCATATGAATCTTGATCTCTAGCCTTCCCCAAGTTGCTTTCCACTCAAATCTTCTTTCCACCAAATCCAAATCATGTGAGAGAGAGTTGAGTGTTGGGGAGACTATCATTTGAAGCACAAGAGCAAGGAGTTCATCATCAACACACCATTTGTTACTTCTTGGAGAGTGGTGTCTCCTAGATTGGCTAGGTGTCACTTGGGAGCCTCCGACAAGATTGTGGAGTTGAACCAACGAGTTTGTAAGGGCAAGGAGATCGCCTACTTCGTGAAGATCTACCGCTAGTGAGGCAAGTCCTTCATGGGCGATGGCCATGGTGGGATAGACAAGGTTGCTTCTTCGTGGACCCTTCATGGGTGGAGCCCTCCGAAATCATCTCACCTTTCCTGTGGAACTCTTGGATTTCCATGTTGGGGCTAGGTTTAATCATTCCTTCTCAAATATTGCATATGCATCACATATCGCATCCCGCATAGCATACCATGTTTGCATCATGTTGTTTGAGCATTGCACGTGGTTGATTGTGTTCCTTTTGCTTGTTTGTCTTGTTTGGGTAGAGCCGGGAGACGAGTTAACGAATGAGGAGCCCGTTGAGTTCGCTTACGAGGATCCAGTCAACTCTGACAACTTTGCAGGAAAGATGATCATACCCTCGAAATCACTTCTATCTTTTCTTGCTAGATGCTCGCTCTTTTGCTATGCCTATGCTATGATGCCTACCACTTGCTTATCATGCCTCCCAAATTGCCATGTCAAACCTCTAACCCACCATGTCCTAGCAAACCGTTGATTGGCTATGTTACCGCTTTGCTCAGCCCCTCTTATAGCGTTGCTAGTTGCAGGAGAAGATTGGATATCGTTCCTTGTTGGAACATTATTTATTGTTGGGATATCACCATATTATCTTGTTTATCTTAATGCACCTATATACTTGGTAAAGGGTGGAAGGCTCGGCCTTTTGCCTAGTGTTTTGTTCCACTCTTGCCGCCCTAGTTTCCATCATATCGGTGTTACGTTCCCGGATTTTGCGTTCCTTACGCGGTTGGGTTATAATGGGAACCCCTTGACAGTTCACCTGGAATAAAACTCCTCCAGCAATGCCCAACCTTGGTTTTACCATTTTCCACCTAGCCTCTTTTTCCCCTTGGGTTTCTGGAGCCCAAGGGTCATCCTTATTTAAACCCCCCCGGGCCAGTGCTCCACTGAGTGTTGGTCCAAACTAGAGCCCCTTGCAGCGCCACCTCGGGGAAACTCGAGGGCTGGTTTTAGTTGTACGGATTGCTTATCCGAGTGTGCCCTGAGAACGAGATATGTGCATCTCCTATCGGGACTTGGCGGAACATTCGGGCGGTGTTGCTGGACTTGTTTTACCATTGTCTAGGATGTCTTGTAAAACCGGGATGCCGAGTCTGATCGGAATGTCTCGGGGGAAGGAATATCCTTTGTTGACCGTGAGAGCTTGTGATGGGCTAAGTTGGGACTCCCCTGAAGGGATTTGAACTTTCGAAAGCCGTGCCCGCGGTTATGGGAGATGGGAATTTGTTAATGTCCGGTTGTAGATAACATGAAACTTAACTTAATTAAAATGAATCAACCGCGTGTGTAACCGTGATGGTCTCTTCTCGGCGGAGTCCGGGAAGTGAACACGGTGTTGGAGTAATGTTTGACGTAGGTTGTTCTAGGATCACTTCTTGATCATAGTTATTCATCACTGCTTTGTCTTCTCTTTTCGCTCTCTTTTGCGAACAGGATAGCCACCATATATGCTAGTCGCTTGCCGCAGCTCCACATATTACCTTGCCTTACCTATAAGCTTAAATAGTCTTGATTGCGAGGGTGCGAGATTGCTGAGTCCCCGTGACTCACCGTTTACTTCCAAAACCAGATGCAGGGACCGATGATACCGTTCCAGACGATGCACTTGAGCTCAAGTGGGAGTTCGATGAAGACTCTCGCCGTTACTATGTGTCTTTCCCAGATGATCAGTAGTGGTGCCCAGTTGGGGCAATCGGGGACCATGTCGCATGTTGGGGTTGATCTTTTATTTTGGTACCATAGTCAGACCATGAGTGTATTGGATGATTGTAATGTTATTCATGTATTTGTGTGACGTGGCGAGTGTAAGCCAACTATGTATCCTTTTCCCCTTTTATCTATTTACATGGGTTGTTGTGAATATTACCTTACTTGCGACATTACTTTCAATACGGTTATGCCTCTAAGTCGTGCTTCGACATGTAGGAGATATAGACGCATCGAGGGTGTTAAAGTTAAACTTAGTTGAAAGAGAAAACGAGGATTTGAAGGAAAAATTGAAAAGAATTGAGGGGGAGAAGATGGAATTGGAGTTGCATGTTGCCGATGTCGTCGATGATCACAAGATTAAGATGGAGAAAATGTGCTTGAAGATTAGAAATATTAGAAAATATGCCATTCATAGTGAGGCTTGGTATAATTATCTTGTTGGATCAATTTTTACCTTAGTTGTGATCTTGATCGCATTTGTTGTTGCATTTAAATTCTTTAGCTGGAGAGTTATTTGTTTGTTGCATTTAAGTGTTGTATGATCTTTATGTATGAACTTTATGTATTGTATTAATTTGGTGTTTTCGGTGTTGTGTATTGAAGATGAGCCGGCAATGGATGTACGATGACCGATGCTCTCCCGAGTTCATTAATGTCGTGCGTACTTTTCTGCTTGCGGCTGAGGCAAACAAGCGGGCGGATGGTTTTATGCCTTGTCCATGTGCTGGCTGTAAGAATGGTCACAATTACTCTACGTCAAGAACCATTCACGTCCACCTGTTTGAGTCCGGTTTCATGCCCCACTATAATGTTTGGACCAAGCATGGAGAAAGTGGGGTTATGATGGAAGACAATGAAGAAGAAGAAGAGGACGACGACAGCTATCCTGGCCATGGGTTCCCTGAATACGATGATACAACAATGAGGGAAGAAGCTGAGACGGTAATGCGGGAAGAAGTTGAGCCGGCAATGCGGGAAGAAGCTGAAGAAGAGGAATCGGATGAGCCCGTTGATGATCTAGGTCGGGCCATTGCCGATGCAAAGAGAAACTGCGCAAGTGATTTGGAGAAGAAGAAGTTGCTGCGCATGTTAGAGGATCACAAAAAATTGTTGTACCCGAATTGCGTAGGTGACAAGAAAAAGTTGGGCACCACACTGGAATTTCTACAATGGAAGGCAGGGAATGGTGTATCTGACAAGGGATTTGGAAAGTTGCTGGTAATGATAAAGAATATGCTTCCAAAGGACAACAAATTGCCCGAGAGTACGTATGAAGCAAAGAAGGCTGTCTGCCCTCTAGGGTTAGAGGTGCAGAAGATACATGCATGCCGTAATGATTGCATCCTCTACCGCGGTGAGTACGAGGATTTGAACGCTTCCCCAGTATACGGTGCATTGCGCTATAAGATCAGCCGCGATGACCCTGGTGATGTCGAGGGCGAGCGCCCCAGGAAGAAGATTCCTGCCAAGGTGATGTCGTATGCTCCTATAATACCACAGTTGAAACGTTTGTTCCAAAACTAAGAGCATGCCAAGGCGATGCGATGGCACAGAGAAGACCGTAAGAAAGACGAAAAGTTGAGATTACCCGATGACGGGTCGCAGTGGAGAAAAATCGACAGAAAGTACAGGAAGGAGTTTGCAGATGACGCAAGGAACGTATGGTTTGGTCTAAGCGCAGATGGCATTAATCCTTTTGGGGAGCAGAGCAGCAAGCATAGCACCTGGCCTGTGACTCTATGTTTGTATAACCTTCCTCCTTGGTTGTGCATGAATCGGAAGTTCATTATGATGCCACTGCTCATCCAAGGCCCTAAGCAACCCAGCAACGACATTGATGTGTATCTAAGGCCATTAGTTGAAGAACTCTTACAACTGTGGAATGGAATAGGTGTACGTGCGTGGGATGAGCACATGTGGGAAGAATTTGACCTAAAGGCGTTGTTGTTCGTGACCATCAATGATTGGCCTGCTCTCAGTAACCTTTCAGGACAGACAAACAAGGGATACCACGCATGCACGCACTGTTTGGACGATACCGAAAGTATATATTTGGCTAATTGTAAGAAGAATGTGTACCTGGGACATTATCGATTTCTTCCGAGCAGGCATCCCGTAAGAAAGAAAGGCAAGAATTTCAAAGGTGAGGCGGATCACCGGACGAAGCCTCGCCACCGTACTGGTGCTGATTTACATGATATGGTCAAGGATTTGAAGGTGGTCTTTGGAAAGGGTCTTGGTGGACAACCTGTTCCGAATGACGCTGACGGACGCGCACCCATGTGGAAGAAGAAATCTATATATTGGGACCTACCCTATTGGAATGACCTAGAGGTCCGCTCCGCAATCGACGTGATGCACGTGACGAAGAATCTTTGTGTTACCCTGCTTGGCTTCTTGGGCGTGTATGGGAAGACAAAAGATACACCTGAGGCACGGGAGGACCAGCAACGTATGCACGGAAAACACGTCATACATCAGGGTCATGCAAGCTACGCTCTTACCAAAGAAGAGAAGGAAATCTTCTTTGAATGCCTACTCAGTATTAAGGTACCGTCTGGCTTCTCGTTGAATATAAAGGGAATAATAAACATGGTAGAGAAAAAGTTCCAGAACCTAAAGTCTCATGACTGCCACGTGATTATGACGCAACTGCTTCCGGTTGCATTGAGGGGGCTTCTATCGAAAAACGTTCGATTAGCCATTGTGAAGCTATGTGCATTCCTCAATGCAATCTCTCAGAAGGTAATCCATCCAGAAATCATACCAAAGTTAGAGAATGATTTGGTGCAATGTCTTGTCAGTTTTGAGTTGGTGTTCTCACCATCCTTCTTCAACATCATGACGCACGTCCTAGTTCACCTATGTGAAGAGATTAACGTTTTGGGTCCTGTATTTCTACACAATATGTTCCCCTTTGAGACGTTCATGGGAGTCTTAAAGAAATATGTTCATAACCGTGCTAGGCCAGAAGGAAGCATCTCCAAGGGCCATGAAAATGAGGAGGTCATTGAGTTTTGTATTGACTTTATTCCTGACCTTAAGCCGATTGGTGTTCCTGAATCGCGGCATAAGGGCAGACTAGATGGAAAAGGCACGCTAGGAGGGGAACAAATAATATGTATGGACGGACATTCTCTCACTGAAGCACATTACACAGTTCTACAGAATTCCGCCTTGGTGGCTCCGTATATGGATGAACACAAGAATTTGCTACGCTCCAAACACCCAGAGCAGTCTAATGACTGGATTACACGTGAACAAACCAGGAGTTTCACCAGCTAGTTGCAGACATGTACCATGCATGACGCCTCTATTTAAGATGACATGTACTTGCTGTCCCAGTTACCATCTTCGAATATAATGACTTTCAAAGGGTGCGAGATAAATGGTAATACATTTTACACGATCGCCCAAGATAAGAAGAGCACCAACCAAAATAGTGGTGTCCGCTTTGATGCAGAAACCAAGACGGGAAAGGAAACATATTATGGTTATATACAGGACATATGGGAACTTGACTATCGATGTGGTTTGAAGGTCCCTTTGTTTCGGTGCAAATGGGTCAATATGACACGAGGCGGGGTAACGGAAGACTCGTAGTACGGAATGACAACAGTGAATCTCAACAATCTTGCACATGCAGACGAACCATTCGTCCTAGCCAATGATGTGGCACAGGTTTTCTATGTGAAGGACATGTCTACCAAGCCAAGAAAAAGAAAAGATAAGGAAGCGAATGCATCGTATGATGAGCCAAAGCGGCACATAGTTCTTTCTGGGAAGAGAAACATCGTGGGAGTGGATGACAAGACAAACATGTCAGGAGATTATGAAAAGTATGATGAAATTGCTCCATTCATAGTGAATATTGACCCGAGCATCCAGTTAAATGATGAAGATTTTCCATGGCTACGGCGCAAAGGGACACACGCGAAGAAAAAGTTTCACACCCAAAGATCTAGGATGTGATCGGCTTCACTATCATCACTTTCTTCTGTGTTTCACACCCAGGAGGGAATCTCTGTAATAGTAAGGGTAGCTAGTTATGTGTTTTGGCATTTGAAACGCAAAGAAATTTTATGTCCAAGCAAATTCTTTCATGCATTTACTGATTTTTTCAGCTAAATGACCCTGAAATTGAAAAGCATTTCAAATCAACTCAGAAAAGGTTTAAAGTTGGCATGGTATCATAATTTCACCCACATAGCATGTGCAAAAAAGTAGAGAGGGTTACCGCAAAAACTGGATGCACTTTGTGTACAAAATGGACATTCTCTTTTGAAGTATCAGGGTTTCGGACGAAAACTCATCTGTTACAAAGGCATTTCATTTTTAAATAACCTAAGCATTACCAAATTGAATATAATGATAAAACACACTAATATTAAACATAAGTAAAAAGAATAACTGAAAAATCTATTTTCAAAGTTAAGTTATTCACAAACTAGTGATTCACACAAATTTCAAATAATTCAAAATTTAAACTATTCAAATCTGTAAACTACCGGTACTAACAGAAAGTTTGTAATTTTTTGTACCTAAAGCAAAAATATTCACAAAGAAACTCTAAATACAACAAAAAACAACTCAAAAATAAATAAAACAAAAATAAAAAAAGAAAAAAAAAAAGAAAAAAGCCCACCTACTGGGCCACAGCAGCCTGCATATGACTAGAAACCCAAATTCTAGTTGGGCCAGGATGCAGGCCCGCTAGCCCAGTAGGCCCAACAGGGCATCGCAGCAGAGGTAGGCCCAGAAGGCCTGCTTAAGAGAGGAGCTTGAGACAGCAGCGACGACGGGGCTTATAAGAAGGTGCGAGTGCCCCTCGGCTAGCGAGGTGGGACTAAACTTTTGCGCCCCTCGCTTGGTAGCGCACACCCTTTAGTACCGGGTCGTGGCTCCAACCGGTACTAAAGGGGGGGCCTTTAGTACCGGTTGGCGCCATGACCCGGTACTAAAGGGGGTGCGGTTCCCGCCGCTTCGCCTGGCCAAAACAGACCTTTAGTACCGGTTGGTGGCTCCAACCGGTACTAAAGGTGGGTTCTATATAAGAAAACACTTCAAAAAAAATTGTCAGTTTCTCATCTCTCCCTGCTTCTTTCTCCTCTGCCCCATTGCCGCCGCCCCTCGTCGCTGCCCCCGTCGCCGTCCGTCGCCGTCGCCGTCGCCGTCCCCGTCCCCGTCGTCCCTGTCCCCGTCGTTGCCGCCCCGTCCCCACCGTCGCCGCGCCTCGCCGGTGAGCTCCTGCCCCGGCCGCCAACCACACACACACACACACACATTGTTATAGAATTGTTAGCAATCTTTCTGATTTTTAGTTATAGAATTATTAGAAATGTTAGTTTTAGTTATAGAAATGTTAGTTATATAGAAATATTTGAAATGTTAGTTATATAGAAATGTTAGTTATATTAGAAATGTTAGTTATATAGAAATGTTAGTTATATAGAAATGTTTTTTAGTTACAGAAATATTAGAAATGTTAGTTTTAGTTATAGAAATATTAGAAATGTTAGTTTTAGTTATAAAATTTAGAATTTGCATATATGAAATCACAATCCATCATTTAAAAAATGTTACTTTACTTTTGCGGCATATAGTATTTGTTGTCGACGATGCCCGGCCCGCATCCTCGCCGTCGACCCGTTCGCGACGACGTCCTGCATCAGAGGACCCATGTCTGGGACTGGGCTCTGCCGGGCTGGCACTGGGAGGTGCTACCTTCAGGGGCACGATGCTTCGTGAGCAATCCGGCCCCGGGTCCCGTCGTCGACCCTCATCTCCTTTGGTGGCATTCGCGTGGGCCACTTCCGATGCGGAGGGAGCCGGCCCCGCCGGAGGTGGTACGTCGCCGTGTCAGGGAGGAGGACGAGCACGTCCATCGCTACATGTCTGCTATGGACGTCAGGTTTTCCAATACCTGGCAGGTTCTTTTGGGAGATCACCCGAGCTATGATCCAGTGATGGTTCCTTCTCTTTGGGTGTCCACCGCCCGCACCTCAGGAACCGCGAGTGGCCTAGATTACTCTTTAGTATTCGATCTTTATTAGCTTGCTAGCTAGCTAGCTAGTGATGTATTCGATATTATATCTATTATTCAAGACAATGTATTCAAGATTATATCTATTATTCGAGACGATGTATTCGAGATTATATCTATTATTCGAGACGACGTATTCGAGATTATATTCGATGATGCTTATTATGTACTATGATTGATTCAGTTTTTCCTTATTAATTGATTGCATCCATGCATTGTAATTTAAATATATTTCTTTTGGATTAGTTAAACAAAACCTATGGCGGACAGTACCGGTAGAGAGGGAGAAGAGGCCCTGTTCAATATCATACGCAATCCTCGTGGGCCAGATGATGATCAGAATGAAGAAGATTATGACGGCTCCAAATATCTAAACAACACCGGGGAGGGTGATATGATATTCGATTGCGACGACTGAAATGATGAAGTCATGAACTATGAACATGACGAAGAAAATGTTGATCTTGAAACAACAAAGACCGGCGAGGTATATATATTTATATAAGCAGGCATCTGGTGATCATCACATGTTTTAAATGACTTGAAGATATATTAACGAATCAATCTTTCTTCTTTTAGCCATCCGGATCGAGCAAATCTTCAGGCAACAGGAAACAAGGCCCGAACAAAAAGTTGAAGGAGGGCGTAAAGTACAATATCAAGGCCATCAAACCTTCCATTGCAACCCGATTCCAGTGGGCTATGCTCGTGTCTTGGTTTATGAGGTGGTGGACCAATATTCGGGGCTAGAGCTTGACATTCCTGGAGGTGACGATGAGCACACACTGGGAGAGGCCAACCATCATATCATCCTATGGAGAAAGGATTGCATCATCTTTCGAAGGCCACCGACACCGCGTCATCCGACTCCTCATCGAAGTCCGCCACCGAGTCAGCAGACTCCCGCTCCTCCAAGTCCACCAACGCGTCAGGCCACTCCTCCTCCAAGTCCGGCACAGCTTCAGGCCACTCCTCCTCCTCCAAGCCCGGCAAAGCGTCAGGCCACTCCTCCTCCAAGTCCGGCACAGCTTCATGCCACTCCTCCTCCAAGTCCGGCATAGCTTTAGGCCACTCCTCCTCCTCCAACTCAGCCAAGTCAGCCGTCTTTGTCGCCTCAGCAATCATGGAAGAGAGCCGCCTCAGCTATGGTGCGTAGCGGTACAAGTCGAGGTAGTACTAGAGGTACAGGCGGAGGCAAGCGATTTCAATATGGTCCAAGCCTCGCGCCTCTTCCGCAGAGGCCTTACGACAAGTCCGAGGAGGAAAACGTAGCCATATCGAAGGATGAGGTGGAAGCCCATTTTGCACCGAAACCGCCACCGCCGCCAAGGGAGAAAGTGCCTGTCGAAAAGATTGACCACTTCATTCGTATGGCTAGAGCACCAGCTCCGAAGCCCGTTGACACAGACTATGAGCGCCACAGCAAGAAGTTAAATCGAGCACGTGTACAGAAAGAGGCGAGCTCGAGCTCGAGCAAATCAGCTGGCAAAAGGAGTGGTAAAACCGCTCCCTAGCTGGGAGAACAGGCGGCGCAATCAATCCCCCCGCTTGTTGTGCCAACAACACATGAGAGTAGGTGCGCCCAATATTATTGTGGGCAAACCATTAACGTTCCTGGGGTGGGCGATGTGGTAATAACCGAGGAGCACATTACGCAGGCTGAAACGATCGGGATCACTGTTGGACAACTCCTCGATATCGTGCCCATGTCTCCGACTAGAGAGGAGGAAATAAAATGGAAATATGTCTGGGGCCAACCTTTGGTTGAGCCAAACGAGGTCAATAAGCTCCCAACAAGAATGTATGAATTGCATCAATGGTACTTGGACATTACCAAGATTTCCAATCGAGAGTCCCTCATGGTGAATGTCAAGAAGGATCATTACTACCATGAGAAAGATGTGACCGTTGAGTATTCAGAACTATTTTAGCTATACAATCAAGACGCACTCGACAAATCTATCGTCAGTTGCTATTGTCTGTAAGTGATTTCTTTCTGTAATTTAAGTCTCAAGCTAGCTGTAGTTATCATTTTGATCAATCATTACCTGTAATTATCCTCACTATATTCTTTTCTGTGGTATTATGCAGGATGAAGATTTATGAAATGAAAAAAGGTGGATGCTATGGCATTGGGTTCATTGACCCAAATACCAATAATGAATACACATGGAAAATAGATTCATATTATGAAAAAAGTGTAGAGGAAAGCATGCTAGAGTTCTTCAAGCGCCTCAAATACAATGAAGATATACTACTTCCTTACAACTTCGAGTGAGTCACATTGTCTTATACTAAAAATTCTGTTTTTGCCTACTAGCTAGCTTAATGCATGTTTTCGCTTACATATGGCCGCTTAATTAAGACATGCAAACGTGTGTGCATGCAAATTTCACTGGATCTTGTTAATCATTAAAGTTGATGAAGGAACAGTTGAAGTACTAGACTCACTACTTAAGAAAGCAAGTGACTACACCATCGTGAAGGGGATAGTCAACAGGTAATTTCAATCATTATTAACTATATCTCAGCCTATTTAATTGGTTCGTCATTTCCTAATAACAAATATTTAATAACCCATTTATTCATTTTCTTTTACGACGGGTAGGGCTTGGGCAAAGTTCATCAGGGTCACTCCAGGCCCATGGAAATAAAATCTGAAATGGTATCGACCCCAGGTAAGTAATTAAGTAGTACTAGCTAGCTGCCATCTCTTTAATTATCATGCTTGATTAATTATTATCTGATCAAATTCCATTCTCGTAAAGGCCCTGAAGCATGCGCCGGGGAATAATCTGTGTGCATACTACGTTTGCGAGAACATTCGCATGATGGCGTTCGAAAGGAGCAAATTTCAATGACAGGAGTGGGTATGTTTGTCAGAACACTATTCACAATTTTTACACCATTATCGATATCTAGTTACACAACTAATACACATGCATATTGATCTCCTTCTTAAGAGTTCAAAGAGGTGCGAGAGAAGCTCCTAACAGAGGACCGCATAGAAGCAATTCAAGAGGAAATAGCGGGATTTTTGCTCGACCAGGTCATAGATCCCAAAGGAGAATACTATTACCCGCTACCGCCCCCATGAACCACTTCCAATTGTTATCGTGCTCCGAAGGCACCAATTAGGCTAATGCCACTGGCTCCAAAGGCACCAACTAGGAGAAATTGTATATATATATATATATAATGATCGGTTCTACTAGAAATTCAATTTATATATATGCATAACGTGTACAATATGTAGTATCGTAAAATACCAGCAAACGAAAAAGAATTAAATGGAAAACACAAAATTAAATGAAAAAGAAATCATAAACCCAAAAAACCCCCAACCTTTTAATACCGGTTGGTGACACCAACCAGTACTAAAGGGCTCCCTGCCCCCAAAGCTGGCTCGTGCCACGTGGTTGCCCTTTAGCACCGATTCGTGCTGAACCGGTACTAAAGGGGGGGCCTTTAGTGCCTACACTTTAGTGCCAGTTACCAAACCGGCACTAAAGGGCCTTACGAACTAGTGCTATTGCCCGGTTCTGCACTACTGGTAATACTTATGCTATCTTGAGAGAAGCCACTAGTGAAACCTATGGCCCCCGGGTCTAATTTCCTTACTATCAATCTATATCATAAAAATACCAAAAATATTTATCTTAGTATTATTATCTCTATCAGATCTCACTCTTGCAAGTGGCCGTGAAGGGATTGACAACCCCTTTATCGCGTTGGTTGCGAGGTTCTTATTTGTTTGTGTAGGTACGAGGTGACTCGTGCGTGGTCTCCTATTGGATTGATACCTTGGTTCTCAAAAACTGAGGGAAACACTTATGCTGCTTTGCTGCATCACCCTTTCCTCTTCAAGGGAAAACCAACGAAGTGCTCAAGAGGTAGCAAGAAGGATTTCTAGCGCTGTTGCTGCGAAGTCTATGCATAAGTCAAGACATACCAAGTAGCCATCACAAACTCTTATCCCTCGCATTACATTATTTGCCATTTGCCTCTCGTTTTCCTCTCTCCCACTTCACCCTTACCGTTTTATTCGCCCTTTTTCCGTTCGCCTTCTTACTGTATGTATATTTCTTTGTGTTTCCATGTGCCTTCTATTTGCTTGCATATTTGCTTGCTAAAAATCTATTGATATGGATCCACCTAAAGTGTTCTACTTGGATCATCTTCGATCCTTATGCGCTCGTGCTAAAACCGCACCTAGCCTAGTTGATGGGAAATCTTTAGATGAGCATGCTAATTTTGTGCGTTACCGTCTGTCTGAAAAAGGGAGACTCTTATGGGATCATATAAAAAAATTGCTATGTTATGCTTGAAATCTTTGTGAAATTTGTGATTTTACTTGTTGCTCTAAGAACCCTAAAAAACACCTTCCCTACCTATGTGAGTTTAATGATAATGAAATCTTATCTTCTTATGCAAAGGGTGTTTATAGTTACTACGATATCAAAGCGACAATGTTTTTCAAATACTATTTATCATTTGTCGAAGCTTTGATCTATATGTTGTCATCAATTACCAAAAAGGGAGATTGAAAGTGCACCTATCCCTGGGTGGTTTTGGTAATTCCTAACAACATATAGCTCATTGAGCTAATGCTATTCCAAGATGAATATTTCAGGAGAGTCCAATGGTTGGCATGGCATGGATTAGAAAGTGGACCCTTCAAAATGCTAAGGATAAAAGATTGGCTCAAGCTCAAAGCACAAGACTCTACATTTTCTATTTTAGTGATCCAAGATCACATTGAGTCTATAGGAAAAGCCAATACTATTAAGAAGGGATGAGGCATTGCTTAATGTGGTGCTTGCTCAAAATGCTTAGTGATATGCTCCAAAACCCTCCACTACTTTCTCATATCCACATATGTCCCACACCAAATATCCAACTCGGCCCCACAAATTCTTTCTGTCCGGCACCACCGAGTTCAGTTGACATAGCCACTGCCAGAAACCCTAGTCTTTTTGGTCTCACCGATAGGGATCTCGGTCTCACCGAGATGGGATTGTAATCTCTCTGTTTCCCTTCGTAACATTTCGGTCAAACCGAGATGAGCGATCGGTCCCACCGAGATTGCAATGAAAACACTCTGTTTCCTTTTCGTAACGTTTCGGTCCAACCGAGATAAGTGAATCGGTCCCACCGAGTTTTCCTGACCAACTCTCTATTTGTCTATTACCAAAATCGGTCCCACCGAGTTTGTGTAATCGGTCTCACTGAGATTACGTTATGCCCTAACCCTAATGAAATCGGTCCCACCGAGTTGACATGTCGGTCCCACCGAAACACCGAGTTCTCTGAATCGGTCCCACCGAGTTCGGTGATTTGTGTGTAACGGTTAGATTTTGTGTGGAGGCTATAAATACCCCTCCACCCACTCTTTATTCGTGGAGAGAGACATCAGAACATGCATACACTTCCAATACATATTTTCTGAGAGAGAACCACCTACACTTGTGTTGAGGTCAAGATATTCCATTCCAACCACATAAATCTTGATCTCTAGCCTTCCCCAAGTTGCTTTCCACTCAAATCTTCTTTCTACCAAATCCAATCTTATGAGAGAGTGTTGAGTATTGGGGGGACTATCATTTGAAGCACAAGAGCAAGGAGTTCATCATCAACACACCATTTCTTACTTCTTGAAGAGTGGTGTCTCCTAGATTGGCTAGGTGTCACTTGCACTACAAAAAAAATACACTTCCGTGATGATACATGTTTGTCACAGTAGGTCACGTTTTCTGTCTTGCATGTACATCCATGATGATTTTATGACAGAATCAAGATAGTCATACCTGTGCCATCGTAGAAGTGTTCCAGGACATTACCAAAATTATCATCACGGAAGTGTCCACTTCCATGATGATAAATCGCGCGTCACAGAAGTGCTTTCGTTAAGGGTGACTAACACATGGCATCCACCGTAATGGAACGCCACTAAGCTATTGGGTCGGGTTTTGGATCCGATAACCCGTTAACATCCCCGACCAATGTGGATCTTCCATGTGTAAAATCATCATTGGCTGGAGGAGACACGTGTCAGGTCCGCGTTGGCACAAGTGTCACTCATCCAATGGGCGAGACGCGCCTATGATATGTTGACACCTGGACCGGCCCATCAAGTTTAAATGGGCCGGCCCAACTGAAGGCCCACAAGATTTTGCGGACCATAATGGGCCGGCCCAGCTAAAGGCCCACGAGATTTTGCGGACCATAATGGGCTGGCCCAGCTAAAGGCCCACAAGATTTTGCGGGCCATAATGGGCCGGCCCAGGTAAAGGCCCACAAGATTTTTCTGTGCCATAAAGGGCCGGCCCAGGTAAAGGCCCACAAGATTCTTGCGGATCATAATGGGACGGCCCAGCTAAAGGCCCACGAGATTTCGCCGACATTAATGGGCCGGCCAAGCTGTAGGCCCACAAGATTTTGAGGACCCTAGTAGGCCGGCCCATTAACTGGCTGGCATGTTTTGGGCCAAATGCCGGCCCATATTTGATCCGGTCCATTAATGGCCTACCACGCTCCGGGCCTAATAGTGGCCCATATGAGATCCGACCCGTTAAAAGCCTACCACGTTCTGGGCCAAATTACGGCCTAGATCAGGTCCGGCCCTTTAAGAGGCTTTGGGCTCAATTATGGCCCATATCAGATTCGACCCATCAACTGGACACTATGCTTTTGGGCCCACTTGCTAAAGGCCCACTTAGTAATTCGGCCTGATATTCTTGTTAAGGGCCCGTTTAACATTTCAGCCCTATATTAATTTTGGCCTGCTAAAAGCCCGTCATATAGTTGGGCCTAACTACGGCCCGGTTTGCATCCGGCCTGCTCGCAGCCGATATCTAATTGGGCCAAACAAGGACCGAGACAATTTTGGCCTGTTAAAAGCCCGTGATTTGATTCGCACAATCATGGGTCGGGGTTCATTTCGGGTTGCTGCCGGCCCGTGAGCTGTTCGGCACGTTTCAGGCCCAACCTACATCGTGATTGCATGACGGCCCGATTATGTACCGTAATTTTACGGTTTGGCCGGTTTACTGCGAAGACAGGATATATATACAGTAAAATAACTGCAGCATCATGAATAAGAAAAAACCTACACTATACAATAAAGAAATTACGGCATATTACATCCACTGGGCATCAAAGTTCGCCACTATGATAATAAAGCACAAGCAGACAGCAGATTACATACACTAGGCATCAAAGATCGCCACCAGTGCAAATAAACACGCGGACAAAATAATATACAAAACCGACAGCACTTCAATAGAGTTCAAGAAAGGTTAGCCCTGCTGGGGAGCTCTAGTGCAAGCAGCTGAGCAAGATGATGAGACTGCGTTTGTTCAACACTTATATCTTCCTCACTCTGAAAGATAAACAAGCAGACAGATGACATTGCACATGAAAGTATCAGTGCTGACAATTCATCACATTTCTTACTGACTAATAAAGTGACACAGTTTAAAATTGCATTAACACAATATGGTATTGTTCAGGTCAAGACATGGAAGGAAATGACATTGTGAAGGAGTTGGCAGCTTCACGACACCACTGGATTACATATCAAGAACTCATAAGTATCGATGGTTAGTGTTCTGTCAACTTATACCATTTCAAATTGGCAAATAAAGAGACGGTTTAAATAATAATAGAATGATATGACATTGTTCATAGTTAAGACATTGCGGAATATGACATTGTGCTGTAGTGGGTAGGTTCACCACACCACTGGATTACGGATGAAGAACAAAAGCATACATGCAGTGCAAAAGAAGATCACTTGCTCTGTATAGTTTAATTTACATGGTATGAAGAAGGAACTTGGTTGTACAACTGAAAACTTAAATTGAGAAAGGACAAACTTTTGTTTATGAACTACATAATAAAATTTAAACAAGCAATTTGATGCAAACACCAAAAATAAACAGCTGTTGCAGTCATGCCTAACCAAATATATACAACAAAGTTTGAAGGCTTGAGATGGACAAACTTACATTATTGGTGAAGACAGGCTCTATAAAGGCCTTGTCCATGCTGATGGGGGGAGGGGGGCAATTCAAGAAGTTTACCACATAATCTTCTTCAAAAGCATTGCCTTTATTCTACATTTTGTTAAGAGTAAATATAGATGTGATAATATACGAAAAAATGGAGAATATTTAAGATAAGATGAAGAGTGATGCTACATAACCAAGTAGCTATAAATGTAAGTGCAGCGATACAGGCAAAAGGTACAACCAAGAGCAATGCACAGCTAAACTTCTTCAGTACCAACTTCATGGTAAGAGTAAATATAGACCTGATGTGTAGAAAATGGAGGGCAAAGGAGAATAAGCTATAGAGTGATGGTAAATGAACAACTACCTGTCATTATAAGTACACTGATAAAGGACAACAGGTACTTACAAGAACAATGCAGAGCTAAAAAACATTGGCATTGGATATATTGTACACTAATGTAACCATTCATACAGATCAGATAATTTGGAGCGAACAATTGATAAGCAAGCTATCATGCATACTGCTGTCACATAATGAACCAGGTATGTATGCAAGTACAGTGATACAGGACAATAAGTACTAACAAGAGCAAAGCAGCGGGCATCATATTTGCGATATGCTGTCATTCTTGTCAAACCGGAATTCTTCTTCGAGCAGATTTCCTGCAAAAAAGATCCGTAAGGCACATGCGGAAAAGTAGAAGTTCAAATTGTCATGTGATTTCATAGATAGTACCTCATTCTAGGAATGAGACCAGTGCATAACAAGGTTTTTCCATTCAATGTCTTCTAAATTTAGCATAGGAGACTTCACCAGAAATTCGTTTATAGACTTGCCATTAAAGTGTGATTTCCTCAGGTAACACCGATACTGCTGCAATGCTTCCTTGAAAATCACAATCAAGCTTTGCTCGTCATGACTATCCAGATTGACCCTCGCCTAGTTACAACAATGTAATATAAATTATTGATGTGTTCAATCAGCAGAAAACGGGAAAATAATAACCACGAATAATAGCACTTACACGTAAGTCGGATAGGAAGATGTGAAAATGGTGTTTGTCTTCACAATAATCTTCCCATGATGGGAATATATGCACGTAGTCCCTAACAACATTGAAAGCATTATCTTTTAAACTGGTAATAAATGGAATGGGGTTCTAATCTGCATGAATTGGCCGTCTCTGCAGTTGGGATAGGTCATCGGCCGGTGGACTTGTTGTACTTTTTGCTGGAGTGGGATTTTTCTGTGGTACAGCTGGTGCTATGGCAAATGAAATCGGTATACCTTTTGCTGGAGTGCAGGTCCTGTGTGGTGGGGCTAGTGAAGTATGGGTATAGTCTGCTGGAGTTGGTCCTACGTTTTGTGTCACTAGTTGTACAACTAATATAAGTGGGGTGTTGTCTGATTTCTCCGGCACCACCACGTTTTTCAAGGACTTTGCTGGTGCTCCTTCAGGTTCAGCAATCAACCTCTTCCTTCTTGATGTTTGATGCACAAGAACAACATTTGAGTGGAAAAACATGGTATGATGATAGATGGAATATGTATTGATAATGGATGGGCATGGCATCTCGACATATATGATGAGTAAACTAAGCAGATGGCGGTGCAACAAAGTAGGAGAAATGCAAGACAACATATGCAAGATACCCGCAATCAATAAAACATTGCCAAATTAGAACAGGCACCTTGATGGGTGAACAGGACAGGGCATCTGCCTTTGACTCCTCGAGTCTAGAATAGTCATTAGGATCATATTCTGAACAAGAATCAACAGGTGGGGAGTGTATGAGTTTCATTGCATCCAAAATGGCAATTAATGCCTTGGTGCCAAATTTGTAAGCCATTGCGGTGTTTAGCTTCAAGAGTGGACTGCTGCTAGTGCGACACAAAGTAGCTACATAGATCATAGTGTAGATATAACGGGAAAACCTTAAGCATCAGAGTAAAATCAGCAAAGTGGAACTTGCTGGAATATATGTGCTAGTATTGCCGGTACGGCTGGAAAGGCTTCGGATACCAGCTCTCTTCAAGTGAAGGTGCGGTACTGTTAATATCAGTGTAACTCTCAAAGGCGACACAGCTCCCCGCATTTCCTTGCTATTCTTATAGGATTCAAGTGGGTAGGCCACTACCAATCCTATTCCTATGTTTACAAGATCCTATGAACCAAAGAGGCTCAAAGTGTCCATCACAGCCGACTGTATAGACCTCTACACTGCAAATGTCCCTACTCATCTTTAGTACAAGGAACATACTGTACTACTATCATACTCCCTCTATTCCAAAATATAAGTCTTGGTAGAGATTTTTACTATGGATCACATACAGATGTATCCAGATACATTTTAGAGTGTAGATTCACTCATCTTGCTCCATATGTAGTCCATGGTGGAATCTATACAAAGACTTGTATTTAGGAATGGAGAGAGTACATATTAAAGAAGAACGGAAGAGGAACATGGTAAAGAAGAGCAAGCAGATTTTGGATAATAAAATGTTGGTTGCGCAGTGCCCACACATGATGAACCAGAGCGCATTAAGAATGCAACTCCCAGCTGTCTCTCGACCATTTCTGGCGGTTGGATAAAGATACTACTTCTCCTAACCCTTCTTCTTCCTCGTCTCTGATTCTTCCCATACAGAACACCGCATGGGCCTTCGGCCGGACCACCGGCCCCCACCGCCTGTGTTCCTCCGCCACCCCCACCCCCGCCCCAACCCCAACCCGCGTCGAGTAATCTTCATTCGGCGAGGCCCCACAACCACCCGAGCCCCTTCGATTGCACCGGCGAACTCCGGCGAGCTCTGAAAAATCGACTGACCCAATTTTGAAATTTAGTCTACTGTGATTTAACTAGTGTGGAATATAAAAGGGGAAAACCATAAGCATTGGGAGTATAGTGTTGAGCGTGCCATAGAGGATCTGAAGGTGCAAACCGGACAAAGGCAACTTCGCAACCAAGAGAAGAAATCAGAGTAAAGCAGTGGCGATCTATTTTCTTGCTGTGATAAATAAGTTGAGCAGATACGAAAGAGTACCGCCTCTGGTGCGGCGCTGTGTACGCATCTGCTGAGAATTTGATGGTACTGCGATAGCGATGGCTGTCGGCGGCGTGGAAGTAGATCTAGGAGGGTAGAAAGTGGCGGCGGGGCGTGGTGGACGAGACGGTCGTAGGAGCGGCGCCGGCAAGGTGGACGACGACAGGGATGAAGAGAGAGGGCGGGATGCAAGGATCCCGGTCCAAAGCCGTGGATGAGAGAGGTCGATCTCTTGTAATGGACGGCGGCGTCGGGGTATCTGCTCCGGCATGGTGGAGGAGGACGGTGGTGGATGGGGTGGCGGACGGTGGTGGACGGGGGAGGGTGGGGTGGAGAGGGTGTTCTGGCACCCACGGAGTACGAATGGGGAAAGGGACACTACTAGGGAAAACCCTATACACAGAATCTTAGCAGCAGCGCGGCTCAAAAAGGAGCACTGCTGCAAATTAGCAGTAGTGCGGGTGTGGAAAACCCGCTAATGACAAGTGCTTAGCAGTAGCGCGCTCGGCGTAACCCGCGCTGCTACAAATATGGACCGACAGTGCCCACCCAACTCCATTTAGTAGCAGCGCGGTGCCGCGAGCCGCGCTACTGCTATAGCTGTAGCAGTAGCGCAGATTTTCTAAGGTCGCTGCTGCTAATTTTCAAATCTAGCACACTTTTGGTCCCGGTTAGCAGTAGCTCTTGTACCGAAAGCGCGCTGCTGCTACTTTCTTAGCAGCAGCGTGGTTTACGTCCCACGCTACTGCTAATCCGCACCCACCACCTTTTCCCCACCCACCCTCCCCCTCCCCCCCCTCCCCTCCTCCTCCTCTCCCTTTCCCC
>NC_041392.1:561452771-561457428 GCF_002162155.2 Triticum dicoccoides | reverse complement strand
TTACTCCTACCTAACTACACCACCTTCATTAATGCATCTCCTTTCTCTTTTTCCTTCCCCCTCCACTAGTTGAAGTTGTCTCCTCCCAAATTAGGTAGCTAGGTAGATGTAGTATATAGTTAAGTGACCTATTTGCCCCCTAACTAGATCTATCTTTGTCAAGAAGAGCTTTGTGCACTTTTGATCTCCCTACATCATCATCTCCACCGTGTGCTCGATCTCGAGATATAGGTGATTAAAGTTTCATGCTTTTGCAAAATGGAAATATGTTTATGTGTATGTGATATGTTTATGGAAATTGTGTGTGTGGCATGAGTTGATGCCAAATTGTGCTTTTGAGTTGCCTATGTTTTGCCGAAATGTCGATTTATTTCCGTTTCGGTGAATTTCGGGCAAACTCAAGATCTATATATGTCCTATTTTTAAGGAAGGTCATGCCGAATTTTTGTATGACTTTGATACATGCACGCATTTTTATAATCAATTTGTTTATTATATTACCGTGCAGAGTTGACGATGGTCAGTGGAACGATGGTGGGCAGGTGGTTGCGGTCGGCGGTGCAGGACATGAAAGAAAATAACCGGACAGAGGTTTTATGTCCGTGTCGAAAATGCAAAGGAATAGTTTGGCTCGACCCCCATGACGATGGTCGTGTCGAAGCGCACCTGCTCATGACTAGTTTCATGGATGGCTATACTCGGTGGATAATTGAAGATGAGGATGACGATGTTGAGGATGCCGACGGGGCAGGCAATGATGACACGGGGCAAGACGAAGAGATGATCGATAATGGCGACAGGGAAGAGGCCAGACATGACGGTGGAGAAGGGGCTGGACATGGCGGCGGAGAAGGGGCCGGACATGGCGGCGGAGAAGGGGTCAGACATGGCGGCGGAGAGAACGACATGGACTCCACGCAGCAGAGTTCGTCGGTACTAAGTTCAATCGTGCGTGACCCTCATGTTCAAGCATTGTTTCGCAAGGAGACGAGTACTGAGAGAGCTGCTTCTAGAGAGGAGGCTAAGCTGGAGCAACTGGCGGTAGACACGAACACTCCATTGTATGATGGTTGCAATCCTGAGGTGACCCGCTTGAGTTTCACGCTCCAACTCCTGAAGACGAAGGCTAAAAACAAATGGACCGACACTAGCCTCGATGAGCATCTCAAGTACCTAAAGGATGTTCTTCCCGTGGGTAATCTATGTCCTAGTAGTGTTGATGAGGCCAAGAAGATCGTGTGCCCTCTTGATCTGCCACACGTTTGATACCATTCATGCATCAACGATTGCATAATTTATCGGAAGGAGCACGCGGAAAAAACAAGCTATCCGGTGTGCAATGCTTCTCGATACAAGAAGGCCGGGAAGAAATGTCCCCAGAAAGTGGTATGGTACTTACCGATCACTCCCCGTATCCAGAGGTATTTTGTAGATCCCAAGGAAGCAAAGCTAATGCGCTGGCACGCGGAGAGGAAGAAGCCTAACAATGGAGATGATCAGAAGCTAAGACACGTCAAGGATGGAAGCCAGTGGAGAGCGTTGAATAGCTTCTATCGGTATTTTGAATGTGATGCAAGGAACATTGTGCTCGGCACGTGTATCGATGGCATGAACCCGTTTGGCAACCAGAACACCAACCATAGCACATGGCCCGTGTTTGTATGGATGTACAACCTCCCCCCTGGTTGTGCATGAAATCGAAGTACATTCACATGAGCATGCTTATTCAAGGGCCGAAACAACCAGGAAATAATATTAATTTGTATCTGGGGCTACTTCAAGAGGCATTAGACACGTTATGGAAAACACCGGCCAAGACATGGGACACCAGCAAAGGCGAGTATTTCAACATGAGAGCCGCGCTGATCACGTTAGTGCAGGACTATCTCGGTTATGGATATGTGGCAGGCCAGGTGTGCCATGGATATTGCGGATGCACGCGGTGCATGGATGATACGACGTCTCAGTAGCTAACGTCAAGGAAAGATGGCAGGTCTAGGAAAATCGTGTACATGGGGCATCGAAGATGGCTCAAACAGGACGACCCGTGGAGAAACCGTGGAGATCTATTCAATGGTCACGCTGAGCATCGAGGACCTCCACATAAGCGGAGCGGTGCCGAAATCGATGAGCTGTTGAAAAACTAGAAGGAGTGCCCCGCACCGGGAAGGACGATGAGAAAGGCGCCGGAGCCGCTGCTGAAGGTATGGAAGACGAAGTCTGTGTTCTGGGACATGGAGTACTGGCACAAACTCGATACACCTCATTGCCTTGATCAAATGCATATATGTAAGAATGTCCTTGAGAGCTTGCTCGCAACACTGATGAACATGTCGGATAAGACCAAGGATGGGCCGAAGTCAAGAAAAGATTTGCAAGATTTGAAAATCAGGGAAGATCTGCACATGCCGCCCCGTAAAATGTCAGACGAGACTGAGACGGAGACAAAGGCACGGGAGAAGAAGGGCAAGAAAATAAAGAAAGAGGATTATTGCCCCCCTTCTTGTTTCACCTAAAGTCAGGCTGAGATCCATCAATTCTTTAAGTGCCTTACCGGAGTCAAAGTTAGTTCCGGTTACTGTGGCAAGATAAACAGATATCTATACACGGACAAGAAAAGGTTCAGCGAGATGAAGTCCCATGACTGTCATGTGATGATGACGCAGATACTACCTGTTGCCCTTAGAGGGATAATGGACAAGCACGTCCGTGACATGGTTATTGGTCTCTGCAACTTTTTCGACGTCATCTCTCGAAAGTCGATCAGTGTGAAGCATCTCCGAAGGCTACAGGAAGAGATCGTTGTGATACTGAATGAGCTTGAGATGTACTTCCCGCCCGCGTGCTTTGACGTGATGGTGCATCTGTGTGTCCATATTGTGGATGACATAATAGACCTAGGGCTGTCATTCTTGTACAACATGATGCCGTTTGAGAGGATGAATGGGATCATCAAAGGATTCGTTCGTAACATGTCCCATCCGGATGGAAGCATCGTACATGGCTATGTGACACAAGAGTGCATCTCTTTCTGTGAGAATTTTCTATATGGCGCAGACCAGCCGCCTAGTGTTAGTGTTGGTTTGCCCGTTAACAAGCACGATGGGAGGTTCGAAGGAGAAGGTCATTGCAACAGTAGCAGGGAACTGCACGTGGCATACTCAGATCGACGCAGCGACTTCGACAGAGCAAACTTGGTAGTGCTACAACACCTAGACGAGGTAGATCCTTTCATGGAACTGCACAAAGAAATTATCACAAAGAAGTATCATGACCGGGGGGTATGCAGGACGGACGCCGAAGTTACTAGAGAGCACAACTCCACTTTCCTGCATTGGTTCAAAGAGCATATTATTGCTAATCCCTCGGAGGAGTGCTCTAAGGACGGATTGCTCATATACGCCTTAGCACATGGCCCCTAGCCCAACCTCGTAACCTATCAGGCATATGATATCAACGGATACACGTTCTAGATGGAGGCCAAAGATATGGACAGTGATGATCAGAACTCAGGGGTGACGATGGAATGCATGACCGGCAGCGACAACGGCGCAATTGAATGATTTTATGGAAGGGTGGAGGAGATCTGGGAGCTTGACTACTCTGGACTGCACAACACGACGATGTTTCATGTCAGATGGGCTAAGAATGTCGAAAGAGAAAACCGGATTTTCACTACCATGACTATACCCAACGCCAAGAGCGCTACCGTGAACGCTATCGCCAAACATGAGCCATGGGTACATGCTAAGCACGTGACACAATGCTTCTTCATAACCGACCCATGCAATCCCAGTCGTGTTGTCATGAGGAGAGGCAAAAGGAACATCATTGGAATGGATGGAGTCTCCAATGAGGAAGACTATGATTAGTACGGCAACCCAATGAGGGAAGATGACGATGATGATGAAGTATACGTCAAAAGAAGAATCAATACTACATTACCTAAGAAAAATCATACTCCATGGAAAAGGAAAAGTCACAATGAGGGGCTCAATTATTCTTTGACGAACAAGAAGGGAAAGAAGCTGACTCAAAAACGAAAACGTCAGCGCTGAGGAATATATGTTCCTATTTTGGATGTTATCGGTCAAATGATGTAATATATATACATGTTCCTATTTTGTATACACACTTAGCCATTATTATGCATGGGTCCAATGATGTAATATATATGTTCCTATTTTGTATACCTATTTAACCGTCAAATGATGCAATATATATCGCCTTCCCTTCGTTCACTGCTCTTGGGAAATAAAAGTGGGAGAAAATAAAGGAAAAGAAAAAAGGAAAACTGGCAGTAGCGATTTCCTTATAAAACAGCTACAGTCAAGCTAGCAGTAGAGATTTCCTTATAAAACCGCTACAGCTAGTGAAGGTAGTAGCAGCGTGTTTTATCTAAACCGCTACAGCTAGTGAAGGTAGTAGCAGCATGTTTTGTCTAAATGCGCTACAACTAGTTAAGGTAGTAGCAGCGCGTTTTGTCTAAACGCGCTACTGCTACGTCCACTTAACCCAAAATTCTCACTCTCCCTGCTTCATCCCGCCTCTTTTCCCCCCAAATCCCCACTCTCTACCCCGTCGCACCGCCGCGCCCCTTCGCACCGCCGCGCCCCGGCGCTCGCCCCCGACCCGGCCCTCGCCCCCGACCCCGGCG
>NC_041392.1:561407664-561452411 GCF_002162155.2 Triticum dicoccoides | reverse complement strand
CTCGCCCCCGACCCGCTGGCCCACGTCTCCCTCCTCTGCTTCCTCCCCTCCAAACCCCAGCCGTCGTCGGGCCTGCCTCCTCGCCCCTGCACCCTCTGTAAACTCCCCCCCTCTCTCTCTGCTAGCTAGGGTTCTTCGGTTAATTTACTTAGGTTTTAGTTAGGGCAGTAGGTTAATTAGGTTATCTATTTAGTTATGAATTTAGCAATTTTCCAAATCAACATCCCTTGTTAAAGCAAATTTAGGTAGGCTAAATTTATATGCAAATTTGAACTGGACATGTGATATGTGGATATGTCATGTTTTGGACATGTCATGTTTGGAATTTGAACATGTCATTTGGACATGTGATATTTTGGTTCAATTTTGGTAAATGATCCGAGTGGCCTATGTTACGCCGGAATGTTGATTCACTTCTGTTCCGGTGCATTTCAGGTGCTCGATATGTCCATTTTTTAACAAAGGTCATGCCGAAATTTGCCGTGAATAAAGGCATGATTTGTGCTACATAGTTGGCATATCGAGTGCTGGCACATAGATTTCTTTTTATGTCATTTCTCATTTATTCATAATTTTAGAAATAAATGAGGACACTTAATCATAGGAAACATGTTGAAAAACGAAGAAACTGAGCCTTCTGACCAAGATGCAGACGAGATGGATTATGAGAGTGAACAAGAGTACCTCGAATATTTGACTGCTAAGCAAGGTTTGCAGGTCGGCCTCAATGATGGTACTGACGCCGACATCGACACCGATGGCGCCGGCACCGATGGCGGTGCCGAGACCGGCGGGGAAGGTACCGACAAGGAAGATACTGGCGGGGAAGGTACCGGCGCCGATGCCGCTACCGAAAAGAGGAAGCATAAGAAGCAGAGGATACGAGAACCTAACAAACTAGGGATTGGATGACTTGTGATCACAAAGATGGCACCTGGCAAGTTTGAGCCATTAGAGCCGGAAGAACATCGCAAGTGCTATGGGAACCAATTAGGATGCATCCTACGGGAATGCGCGAGCGTCAACGACGATGACTTAAGGAGTAAAGAACATTTGACGCAGTTGCTCCTAACGAAGTTGCACAAGAGATTCAAGTTCCCCGACCGGGAGAGGAGTTCGAAAAGTTCAAGTACACTTGCGCTACCGAGGCAGCCAAGGCTAAGGCTGCGAAATTCAAGAGCCTTCAGCAAAGGAACACGGGGAAGCATTGCCTCGGAAGCTGTGGCTACCTCGGTAAAAGGCCCATATGGGATAAGGAGGACGCGGAACGTGAAGCCATGGGTCTCCCAGACCCCTTCGCGAAGTTCACCAACCCCTTGGAGCGTGACTTCATCAGGGCCCGCTACAAGTGGGACAAGGAGAAAAAGGTTTTTTACACGGACCAGATCACGAGGAAATTGATTAGACTACAGGAGAAGCATCACCGTCTTGCAGCCGAAAGCCCTACTTCTCTGACGAGGCCCATGTGGGACACCCCTCTCAACCAGGCCTTGAACGAACTTAAGGGACTCCCTTTGGGCCAGCAGCCGCAATATGGTCATGTGCACGGCACTGGAGACAGCGCCACATGGAAGGTGTTTTACAACGAGGGCCCGGAGGCCAAGAAGCAGAAAAAGGAGTTTAGTCAGGCGGACATCGACGCAAAGGTGAAGCTTGCGGTCGAGAAAAAAGCAGCTGAGGATGCGGAAAAAATAGCCGAGGAGAAAAATGAGTTGCTACAGTAGGCAGTCAATGCAGCTGTAATTGCCTGCAGAAATGATTTCGCTACTAACTTGGTTCCAGCTATCATCAACTGGACGAAGGAAAATCCAGAAAAAATGGTACATGATTTCAAGATGCCCAGTTTCGTCGGGAGCAACTCCATGAACAACAACAACAATGCACCATCACTTGCTCACGCAACCGGGCCTCCTCTCGCAGTCGCTCCCGCTCATAGCAGCCCGTCCTTAGTCTCTGGCGCGCTAGGTGGGCCTTCGTCTTTGGCTGAGCTCGACGCCGTCACGGTAATTACATGTTGCACCAACATATATATATATATATATATATATATATATATATATAGAATATTCCATTTTCATTGCCTTTCGGATGTTTTACGCCACAGACATATGTGTTTGCAGGGCGAAGAAACCCCGTGCACCATACTGTACTTGATAAAAGGCCAGAAGGTGGACGTGGGAAAGGGGATGATAATGAACCCCAAGCAACCCACGTTCCACAACCAGCCGATCCTCGCTGGGCACTTCAGGGTTAACTTGTCCAGTGTGAAATTGGGGCACGAGCATTTGTGTCCTCCGGTATATCCCGTGGGAGAGGACGACGAGACCCCACCACGGATTGGAAACTGCAAGGGTTGGGTGCTGCTATGGCCGAAGAATCTTATTCGTTTGGAGCCGGCCGAGAGCACACCAATAACCACACATCAACAAGCATGTGCGGAGACCACCACCCCTCCTACGCAATTACCAGCTCCTGTAGTGCCGAGTGAGAGCGGCGGACGACGTGATGAAGGGGGTGCAATAGTACTGGCTGATGTAATCAGTCCTGTAGAACATAGAATGGATGATGAGACGGAGGTTGACCCTATGGGTTTCCTCAATACAAACACGTATGACTGTGACATAGATCTGATGAGTTAACCATATGACGAATCGGGCTATCAGCGTGCTAATGAGGATATGGATGATATGCCCGGGCAGGAAGGTCATTGGAAGGATTGCAAAAAGTCTCTTTGAATTCCTCACAGGACACGCCTGAAGATGTTGCCTCAACACATGCTCAACTATCCGAGGGTCGTACAGTGCTTAGCCCGGGAACCCTGGGGCAGGGGTTAAGGAAGGGTCTGGAAGGTGTGCCCAAGAAAAAGGAAAGGAAGAGATCGTGGAAGATAACTTCCTCCAAACAAGCCAGAGCACAAAGCAGCCAGACGATGCATTCTGAAGAGTGTGTACCCGTGAAAGGTGCGGCCATGTTCCATCTCATGGGCGAGCCGATGCTACCGCCGAAACCACTGGAGGCACTATCAGGGGATCTCAGGAGACTGCACGACCATGTGCTGTCGACTGAGAAAAGCCTACTAGCCTCAAAGGATCCAGGATATCCGACATACACGGCTTGTGTGCCTGAGGGGAAGTGATACGTCGACACACGGCCCGCGGAGGTGTTCTTCCTGCGGTTTGACCATATCTTTGAGATGTTTCTGACAAGGCGGCTCGATTTTACAATCGTCCGCCTTTTTGCGCTACATATGAGCTCCGTCATGAAGAGTGAAGAAGTCTCGCAAATCTGTGTAGCGGATCCGTACTACATGCACGAGTCTTTCCTGAGTCTTGGCGACTTTGAGCATGAAACTGCTAGGGAGTACCTCCAAAACTTCATGGTACAGAATAAGGACCGGGAAATTGTCCTCATGCCTTATCATCCAAAATAAGTCAGTTCCGGACAACCCTTTCGTACATTTCAATCATTCCTTCTCTCTCATATGGGGAATAATTTGAGGTGTCTTTTCCCCGCAACGGGTGCGCCGTTCTTATCGTTCTTTACCCGCAAGTCTCCCATGCCGTGTATTTTTGACCCTTCCAGAGACTACGAGAAAAAAGACTACACCAACATAATGAATATTCTAGATGATGCTCTCCAAGGCTTCAGCGTTAGAGGTGGCCACATGCAGATCAGGAAACAAAGGAACAAAAATATGGGTTTCGCGCATAAAACTAACTTCTCCTGCATCCATGTCCCAAAACCAAGCAAGAAGGATGGATTCTTCATCGTCCATCTCATGATTTAGTTCAACATGGATCACCAAAAGCTTCGCATGAAAAGCAGAAATGATGATCATATCCACAAGTGGCTAGAATCTCATGGAGAAGCGGATTATAAACTTAGAGATGACTTCTTTCGCATCCAAAGCGACATTGCGACGATCATCATGAAAGAAGTCGTCGATGAGAAGGGGATGTTCCACCACTGCCCTATATCGCGAGCTGGCGTCCGAACTCGCATAGGCATGCAACGTCTAGACCTCACGCCGTTCAAGAAGCTAGGGTCCATCCTCGATGATATGGAAGGATGGAACTTCTAGTGATTTATGATGCCGATGATGATGATATGTGTCGGTTGAACTTGTATACTTTTTGTAGCAATGAAACTTTGTGATGTCCATGGTCCCTGCAGAACTTGCGTAATGCTACTTTGTTAGTTTGCGTACGATGACCTGCGTACCTCTAGTTAATTAATTTGCATACTATATGTTGCATCTAATTGCTAACCCTTTCTTTTTCGGTGTTGCTCTAGTATATTTTGTTGCATATATATGATTGTACATCCTCTTCATGAACATGCATCTCTAACAGGTACCTAGTTTCTTGATGGCGAGATGGAAGTGCTATGTCGTGTACAAAGGGAAGGTTCCGGGGGTGTACAATGAGTGGCCTGAGTGTCAGGCGCAAGTGAATGGGTTCTCGGATGCCAGCCATAAAGGCTTCAAAAGCAGACAAGAAGGAGAAGCTAGTTACTTGAGGTTCATGCTAGCGCGAGAGAGGACTCGTAACCGCCACCTCATGTACTGCATAGTTCCGCTCTCACTCATAGTGATAGCTCTTCTCGCGTATACCTTTGTTTAGATGGATGACGTTGTAGTTGCAAGTATTCGAGACTTGCATGTATCGCTATTTTCGAGATGATGACAAGATACCACTTTGTGTTGGATGATGATTATGATGAGACTATTTGTATGTATATGCTATGATTACATTTGTGGTCTCGCAGGCATTTGTATGTGTATCATGATGACATTTGTATGTGCTAAAGATTCTTCTATAAAGCCTGTTCAAATACAAAACAAATATGCCGAAAAAAACAAAAAACTACTAAAATTAGCAGTAGCGAGTGGAGAACAGTTAGCAGCAGCACGGTAGTAGCAGTAGCGCGCACAGGAGAAGCGCGCTATAGCTATTATCAGTAGCGAGCTTCCATTGAGCGCGCTGCTACTACACTTGTGTAGCAGTAGCGCTGGTGAGCACGCGCTACTGCTACGTGTTAGCTGTAGCGCCTTATTAGTAGCGCTGGTCACCGCGCTACTGATACACCTAAAACCCGCGCTGCTGCTAGCCTTTTCCCTAGTAGTGGGAGGTAGAGAGGAAGGGAGGAACCATGTATTCCGGGCGCGCTTGTCTCAAATGCGAGGAAATTTACAAACTTAGCCCCCGTTTCAAATTTCTACTATATCACAGCAACATTAGTCGGTTGGGGATAGGACGGTAATCTCGCATACACCGAATATTTGCCAACGAGAGTTTGTTTTTGGCGCCCACCGTGTATGAATATTAATCGGGGAGGGAGTCGACTTCAGCCAAGGACACACTGTGTTTTGGCGCCCACCGTGTATGAATCCGGGTGAGAGGCGGTTACATCACATTTGGGTGAAATTACAAACCTACCCCTATCAAAACCTATAGAAATCCAACAGATAGGCTTTGCGTGGCAGTGATAGGTAGTAGTGATTTCCATATCGCAGATTTTGGTTTCGTGCGGTTACTGCAACTTTCCCCGCTTCATTCAAACTTTGTAGAGTGCACGTTTACGGTGCCAACTCAATTCGAATCCCGTTTGTATTCTATTTTTTGGGGGCGGGATCCATTTTCAATTGGAATTACATTCTATATACATCATTTTTTATATACTTTCAAAATCACAACAAAGAATTCTGCTCCTTTATATATATAATATGATTTACAAATACAACGATCTCGAAATCTTAAGGTAGAATTCGAAAAAATTTAACCAAATCATGTTCTACTAAAATGTATGGATCAGTAATATCTACATATTAAATAACATAGATGTGCGTGAATTCATATGAGTATGCATGTTTGATAGATCAATTTTGGTTCGAGTATGGATTACATGTATCATCATCTCGAATTCAAATATTTGAATCCCTTTTTTGTTCACTCCTTTCACGCCCATCTCTCTCGCATGCATGCTCCTTCAGGTAGCTGTCACTCTCTGTTCTCCAGCTCACCCGCACGCTCACTTCATGTTTCTCCTATCCTCGCAAACATGGTCTCTCGACGTCTCCCTTGAGAAGTGTCACACTCTCCCTACCATTATACATTACACGGTTTTCATTATCTCTCATGTCTCTACTATTCTCTGGTATCACTCGGTACCTAAGCTTTCTTTTTCACCGCCACACACACAGTCTCCACTCGTCTTTCACTTTGTCTTTCTCTCTATGGGATTCTCTCACACACCCTATATGTCTCTACATATGACTCATATCACTAAAATTACTCTTTCTCTCTCTCTCTCTCTCTCTCTCTCTCTCTCTCTCTCTCCTGTAGACACAACATTTGTTGCGTTCACCTTTTCGTCTCCATCCCAGACTAACATTATTCATTTGTTTACCGATCAGACAACCCCGACTACCGTCTCCTCTCTCTCTCATAGACACACACACAACTCCTGCTTCCACTCCCCTTCCCGACTACCGTCTCTCTCTCTCACACACACAAAACTCTCGCTTTCGCACCCCGACTGGTATTTCTCTCACAAACATTTATCGACTAGCTAGCCTCTAGATAGGTTTATACACCCGCACACTCGTGCTTCCACCATCGCATACATGTCTCTCTCCCGCTCCTTGTATCTATGTAGATTTTTCTTCCCTTCTTGAGACACGCCCTCTCGATCGTGCACACACACACTATCGCCTCATTTTAAGCTGATACCTATCGCACACACACTCCGTGTGTCTTTGTCACACATGCACTCCGTCCTCCTCCACTCTCCCTCTCTCACAAACACACATGGGCTTTTTGCAACAACTAGCAAGATGCCCATGCGTTGCACGGAACATCAAGATGCATTTGTATGAGTAGTTTATCTTATGGGGGAAAAGGATGAACGAGGGAAGGCCTTATTTGCAAATGTGGAGAGGGGTGTGGGTATCTTTTTGCAAAATTGCCATAGTTTCCTTCCTATCCGTCAGATATAGATCGGACAGCCTATATTGCAGGATGGCAGGCACACGATCATCACCGACAATGCTTTTTATAAGAGTATGGATAAAAAATAGAGTTGGTGATGATGGTGGGTGATACGTCTCCAACGTATCTAAATTTTTTGATTGCTCCATGCTATATTATCTACTGTTTTGGACATTATTGGGCTTTATTATCCACTTTTATATTATTTTTGGGACTAACCTATTAACCCGAGGCCCAGCCTAGAATTGCTGTTTCTTTGCCTGTTTTAGGGTTTCGAAGAAAAGGAATATCAAACAGAGTCCAAACGGAATGAAACCTTCGGGAACGTGATTTTCTCAACGAACAAGACACATGAGACTTGGACCCTACGTCAAGAAAGGAAACAGGAGGCCACGAGGTAGGGGGGCGCGCCCACCCCCACCAGGCGCGCCCTCCACCCTCATGGGCCCCCTGTTGCTCCACCGACGTACTCCTTCCTCCTATATATATCCACGTACCCCCAAACGATCAGATACGGAGCCAAAACCCTAATTCCACTGCCGCAACTTTCTGTATCCACGAGATCCCATCTTGGGGCCTGTTCCAGAGCTTCGTCGGAGGGGGCATCGATCACGGAGGGCTTCTTCATCAACACTATAGCCCCTTCGATGAAGTGTGAGTAGTTTACCTTAGACCTACAAGTCTAGTAGCTAGATGGCTTCTTCTCTCTTTTTGGATCTCAATACAATGTTTTCCCCCTCTCTTGTGGAGAACTATTCGATGTAATCTTCTTTTTGCGGTGTGTTTGTTGAGACCGATGAATTGTGGGCTTATGATCAAGTCTATCTATGAATAATATTTGAATCTTCTCTGAATTCTTTTATGTATGATTGGTTATCTTTGCAAATCTCTTCGAATTATCAGTTTGGTTTGGCCTACTAGATAGATCTTTCTTGCAATGGGAGAAGTGCTTAGCTTTGGGTTCAATCTTGCGGTCTCCTTACCTAGTGACAGTAGGGGTAGCAAGGCACGTATTGTATTGTTGCCATCGAGGATAACAAGATGGGGTTTTCTTCATATTGCATGAGTCTATCCCTCTACATCATGTCATCTTGCTTAAGGCATTACTCTGTTTTTAACTTAATACTCTAGATGCATGCTGGATAGCGCTCGATGAGTGGAGTAATAGTAGTAGATGCAGGTAGGAGTCGGTCTACTTGTCTCGGACGTGATGCCTATATACATGATCATACCTAGATATTCTCATAACTATGCTCAATTCTGTCAATTACTCAACAGTAATTTGTTCACCCACCGTAGAATACTTATGCTCTCGAGAGAAGCCACTAGTGAAACCTATGGCCCCCGGGTCTATCTTTATCATATTGATCTCCTACTATTTAGTTATTTCCTTTGCTATTTACTTTGCCTTTATTTTACTTTGCATTTTTTATCATAAACATACCAAAAATATTATCTTATCATATCTATCAGATCTCACTCTCGTAAGTGGCCTAATAAGGATTGACAACCCCTATTTGCGTTGGTTGCGAGGATTTATTTGTTTTGTGCAGGTATGAGGGACTCGCGCGCAGCCTCCTACTGGATTGATACCTTGGTTCTCAAAAACTGAGCGAAATACTTATGCTACTTTGCTGCTTCATCCCTTCCTTTTCGGTGAAAACCAACGCAGTGCTCAAGAGGTAGCAAGAAGGATTTCTGGCGCCATTGCCGGGGAGGTCTACGCAAAAGTCAACATACCAAGTACCCATCACATACCCTTATCTCCCGCATTGCATTATTTGCCATTTGCCTCTCATTTTCCTCACCCCCACTTCACCCTTGCCGTTTTATTCGCCCTCTCTCTCTCTATCCTCCCTCTCTTTCACTATTTGCCTCTTTTTTGCCCGCTTGCTTTTTTTTTGCTTGTGTGTTAGTTTGCTTGCTTGTCACGATGGCTCAAGATAACACTAAATTGTGTGACTTCACCAATACCAACAATAATGATTTTATTAGCACTCCGATTGCTCCTCTTACCGATGCTGAATCTTGTGAAATTAATACTGCTTTGCTGAATCTTGTCATGAAAGATCCATTTTCCGGCCTTCCTAGAGAAATGCCGCTACCCATCTAAATATCTTCGTTGATTTGTGTGACATGCAAAAGAAGAAAGATGTGGATAATGATATTGTTAAATTGAAGGTATTTCCTTTTTCGCCTAGAGATCGTGCTAAAGCTTGGTTTTCGTCTTTGCCTAAAAATAGTATTGATTCATGGAATAAGTGCAAAGATGCTTTTATCTCTAAGTATTTTCCTCCCGCTAAAATCATCTCTCTTAGAAACGATATTATGAATGTTAAGCAACTTGATCATGAACATGTTGCACAAGTTTGGGAGAGAATGAAATTAACGATACGTAATTGCCCTACTCATGGTTTAAATTTGTGGATGTTTATACAAAAAATTTATGCCGGATTGAATTTTGCTTCTAGGAATCTTATAGATTCGGTCGCGGGAGGCACTTTTATGGAAATCACTTTAGGAGAAGCTACTAAACTCCTAGATAATATTATGGTTAATTATTCTCAATGGCATACTGAAAGATCTACTAATAAAAAGGTGCATGCGATAGAAGAAATTAATGTTTTGAGTGGAAAGATGGATGAACTTATGAAATTATTTGCTAATAAGAGTGTTTCTTTTGATCCTAATGATATGCCCTTGTCTACTTTGATTGAGAATAATAATGAATCTATGGATGTGAATTTTTTTGGTAGGAACAATTTTGGTAACAACGCGTCTAGATGAAATTTTAATCCTAGGCCTTATCCTAGTAATCCCTCTAATAATTATGGTAATTCCTACAAAAATTCTTATGGAAATTATAATAAGATGCCCTCTGATTTTGAATCTAATATTAAAGAATTTAGTACTTCTTAAAAGAATTTTAATGCTATGATTGAAGAAAAATTGCTTAAGATTGATGATTTGGGTAGGAACGTTGATAGAATTTCTCTTGATGTTGATTCTTTGAAACTTATATCTATTCCACCTAAGCATGATATCAATGAGTTTCTCAAATCCGTGAGAATTTCCATTGATGAGTGCAAAGAAAGAACCGCTAGGATGGGTGCTAAGAAAGATGCCTTTATAAGAGCGTGGTCTTCTAGTTCCTATGAAAATAAAGATGAAGATCTAAAAGTTATTGATGTGTCCCCTATTTAATCTTTGTTTTGCAATATGAATCTTGATAATGATGGGACTGAATATGATCCACCTTTACCTAGAAGGCGTTCCAAGAATTCGGAATTTTTTGATCTTGATGCTAAATTTGATAAAAGTGGGATTGAAGAAATTAAAACCCTATTTTTTGCTAAACCCACTATTATGGATTTCAAGGAATTTAACTATGAAAATTTCTCTTTGATTGATTGTATTTCCTTGTTGCAATCTGTCCTAAATTCTCCTCACGCTTATAGTCAAAATAAAGCATTTACTAAACATATCGTTGATGCCTTGATGCAATCTTATGAAGAAAAACTTGAATTGGAAGTTTCTATCCCTAGAAAAATTTATGATTTGTGGGAACCAACTATTAAAATTAAAATTAAATATCATGAATGCTATGCTTTATGTGATTTGGGTGCTACTGTTTCCACGATTCCAAAGACTTTGTGTGATTTGTTAGGTTTCTGTGATTTTGATGATTGCTCTCTAAACTCGCGCCTTACGGATTCCACTATTAAGAAACCTATGGGAAGAATTAATGATGTTCTTATTGTTGCAAATAGGAATTATGTGCCCGTAGATTTTATTGTTCTTGACATAGATTGCAATCCTTCATATCCTATTATTCTTGGTAGACCTTTCCTTAGAATGATTGGTGCAATTATTGATATGAAGGAAGGAAATATTAGATTCCAATTTCCATTAAGGAAAGGCATGGAACACTTTCCTAGATAGAAAATTATGAGAGCCACTTATGGATTGCCTACCAAAGATGGCAATACCTAGATCTATTCTTGCTTATTATGCCTAGCTAGGTGCGTTAAACGATAGCGCTTGTTGGGAGGCAACCCAATTTTATTTTTATTCCTTGCTTTTTGCTCCTGTTTAGTAATAAATAATTTATCGAGCCTCTGTTTTGGTTGTGTTTTTTGTGTTTAATTAGTGTTTGTGCCAAGTAGAACCGTTGGGAAGACTTGGGGAAAGTCTTGTTGAACTTGCTATAAAAAACAGAAACTTTAGCGCTCACGAGAACTCCTGTCATTTTTATTTAGAACGTGATATTTAGTTAATTCTTTTAGGAGATGATTAATAGATAAGTTTCTCACATCCAGCAATTTATTTTAGAATTTTTGGGGCTCCAGATCTTGCGCTAGCTACAGATTACTACAGACTGTTCTGTTTTTGACAGATTCTGTTTTTCGTGTGTTGTTTGCTTATTTTGATGAATCTATGGCTAGTAAAATAGTTTATAAACCATAGAGAAGTTGTAATAAAGTAGGTTTAACACCAATATAAATAAAGAATGAGTTCATTACAGTATCTTGAAGTGGTCTTTTATTTTCTTTCGCTAACGGAGCTCACGAGATTTTCTACTTTAAGTTTTGTGTTGTGAAGTTTTCAGGTTTTGGGCAAAGATTTGATGGATTATGGAACAAGGAGTGGCAAGAGACTAAGATTTGGGTTGCCCATGGAACCCCAAAGATAATCTAAGGACACCTAAAAGCCAAGGCTTGGGGATGCCCCGGAAGGCATCCCCTCTTTTGTCTACTTCTATCGTAACTTTACTTGGAGCTATATTTTTATTCGCCACATGATATGTGTTTTGCTTGGAGCGTCTTGTATTATTTGAGTCTTTGCTTTTTAGTTTACCACAATCATCCTTGCTGTACACACCTTTTGAAGAGCCATACATGATTTAGTATTTGTTAGAATACTCTATGTGCTTCGCTTATATCTTTTGAGTTATATAATTTTGCTCTAGTACTTCACTTATATCTTTTAGAGAATGGTGGTGGATTTGTTTTATAGAAACTATTGATATCTCATGATTCACTTAGATTATTTTGAGAGTCTTAATAGCATGGTAATTTGCTTAAAATCCTAATATGCTAGGTATTCAAAGTTAGTAAAATTTCGTTAAGCGTGTTTTGAATACTAGGAGAAGTTTGATGCTTGATGATTGTTTTGAGATATGGAGGTAATAATATCAAAGTCGTGCTAGTTGAGTAATTGTGAAATTGAGAAATGCTTGTGTTGAAGTTTGCAAGTCCCATAGCATGCATGTATGGTAAATGTTATGCAACAAATTTGAAACATGAGGTGTTATTTGATTGTCTTCCTTATGAGTGGCGGTCGGGGACGAGCGATGGTCTTTTCCTACCAATCTATCCCCCTAGGAGCATGTGCGTAGTACCGAGGTTTTTGATGACTTGTAGATTTTTGCAATAAGTATGTGAGTTCTTTATGACTAATGTTGAGTCCATGGATTATACGCACTCTGACCCTTCCATCCTTGCTAGCCTCTTTGGTACCGTGCATTGCCCTTTCTCACATTGAGAGTTGGTGCAAATTTCGCCGGTGCATCCAAACCCCGTGATATGATACGCTCTTTCACACATAAACCTCCTTACATCTTCCTCAAAACAGCCACCATACCTACCTATTATGGCATTTCCATTGCTATTCCGAGATATATTGCCATGCAACTTTCCATCATTCCGTTCATCATGACACATTCATCATTGTCATATTGCTTAGCATGATCATATAGTTGACATAGTATTTGTGGCAAAGCAACCGTTCATAATTCTTTCATACATGTCACTCTTGATCCATTGCATATCCCGGTACACCGCCGGAGGCATTCATATAGAGTCATCTTTGTTCTAGTATCGAGTTGTAATCATTGAGTTGTAAATAAATAGAAGTGTGATGATCATCATTTTCTAGAGCATTGTCCCAAGTGAGGAATATAAAAAAAGAGAAAGGCCATAAAAAAAGAGAAAGGCCATAAAAAGATAAAAATGAGCGAAAAAGAGAGAAGGGACAATGTTACTATCCTTTGCCACACTTGTGCTTGAAAGTAGCACCATAATCTTCATGATAGAGAGTCTCTTGTTTTTTCACTTTCATATACTAGTGGGAATTTTTCATTATAGAACTTGGCTTGTATATTCGAACAATGGGCCTCCTCAAGTGCCCTAGGTCTTCATGAGCAAGCAAGTAGGATGTACACCCACTAGTTTCTTTTGTTGAGCTTTCATACATTTATAGCTCTAGTGCATCCGTTGCATGGCAATCCCTACTCCTTGCATTAACATCAATTAGTGGACATCTCCATAGCCCATTGATTAGCCTCGTTGATGTGAGACTTTCTCCTTTTTTGTCTTCTCCACATAACCCCCCTCATTATATTCTATTCCACCCATAGTGCTATGTACATGGCTCGCACTCATATATTGCGTGAAAGTTTATAGGTTTGAGATTACGAAAGTATGAAGCAATTACTTGGCTTGTCATCGGGGTTGTGCATGATGAGAGCATTCTTGTGTGACGAAAATGAAACATGACTAAACTATATGATTTTGTAGGGATGAACTTTCTTTGGCCATGTTATTTTGAGAAGACATAATTGCTTAGTTAGTATGCTTGAAGTATTATTATTTTTATATCAATATGAAATTTTGTCTTGAATCTTTCAGATCTGAATATTCATACCACAATTAAGAAGAATTACATTAAAATTATGCCAAGTAGCACTCCGCATAAAAAATTCTGTTTTTATCATTTACCTACTCGAGGACGAGCATGAATTAAGCTTGGGGATGCTTGATATGTCTCCAACGTATCTATAATTTTTGATTGCTCCATGCTATATTATCTACTGTTTTGGACATTATTGGGCTTTATTATCCACTTTTATATTATTTTTGGGACTAACCTATTAACCGGAGGCCCAACCCAGAATTGCTGTTTTTTTGCCTGTTTTAGGGTTTCGAAGAAAAGGAATATCAAACGGAGTCCAAACGGAATGAAACCTTCGGGAATGTGATTTTATCAACGAACAAGACCAGGGAGACTTGGACCCTACGTCAAGAAAGGAAACAGGAGGCCACGAGGTAGTGGGGAGAGCCCACCCCCACCAGGCGCGCCCTCCACCGACGTACTCCTTCCTCCTATATATATCCACGTACCCCCAAACGATCAGATACGGAGCCAAAACCCTAATTCCACCACCGCAACTTTCTGTATCCATGACATCCCATCTTGGGGCCTATTCCGGAGCTCCGCCGGAGGGGGCATCGATCACGGAGGGCTTCTACATCAACACCATAGCCCCTCTGATGAAGTGTGAGTAGTTTACCTCAGACCTACGGGTCCATAGTTAGTATCTAGATGACTTCTTCTCTCTTTTTGGATCTCAATACAATGTTCTCCCCCTCTCTTGTGGAGAACTATTCGATGTAATCTTCTTTTTGCGGTGTGTTTGTTGAGACCGATGAATTGTGGGTTTATGATCAAGTATATCTATGAATAATATTTGAATCTTCTTTGAATTCTTTTATGTATGATTGGTTATCTTTGCAAGTCTCTCCGAATTATCAGTTTGGTTTGGCCTACTATATTGATCTTTCTTGCAATGGGAGAAGTGTCTAGCCTTGGGTTCAATCTTGCGGTATCCTTTCCCAGTGATAGTAGGGGCAGCAAGGCACATATTGTATTGTTGCCATCGAGGATAACAAGATGGGGTTTTCTTCATATTGCATGAGTCTATCCCTCTACATCAGGTCATCTTGCTTAAGGCGTTACTCTGTTTTTAACTTAACACTCTAGATGCATGCTGGATAGCGGTTGATGAGCGGAGTAATAGTAGTAGATGCAGGCAGGAGTCGGTCTACTTGTCTCGGATGTGATGCCTATATACATGATCATACCTAGATATTCTCATAACTATGCTCAATTCTGTCAATTGCTCAATAGTAATTTGTTCACCCACCGTAGAATACTTATGCTCTCGAGAGAAGCCACTAGTGAAACCTATGGCCCCCGAGTCTATCTTTATCATATTGATCTCCTACTATTTAGTTATTTCCTTTGCTATTTACTTTTCCTTTATTTTACTTTGCATCTTTTATCATAAAAATACCAAAAAAATTATCTTATCATATCTATCAGATCTCACTCTCGTAAGTGGCCTTATAGGGATTGACAACCCCTATTTGCGTTGGTTGCGCGGATTTATTTCTTTTGTGCAGGTACGAGGGACTCGCGCGTAGCCTCCTACTGGATTGATACCTTGGTTCTCAAAAACTGAGGGAAATACTTACGCTACTTTGCTGCATCATCCCTTCCTCTTCGAGGAAAACCAACGCAGTGCTCAAGAGGTAGCAGTGGGCCTGCCATCTTGCAATGTAGGTCGTCCGATATATCTGACGGATAGGAAGGAAAATATGGCAATTTACTCGCACTCTTCACCACATTTGTAGATAAGGTCTTCCCTTGTTCATCCTTTTCTCCCACAAGATCTTGATGTTCCATGCAACACATAGGCATCTGGCTAGTAATTGTAGAAATTAGACATATACCACTTCTCGAATCTTGAAACCAACAACATTCCTCCATTATCTCATCAAAACCGCCAAAGGAATATATTTTGAGTGAAACATAACATATTTTTAGTGATATACGTATTTCAAAACTAGACTTTTTTTTATCAAATTGGTGAATATGTATTAATCTACTTTGATCGTGTGGCAACGCATTGGCACGTTGCTAGTAGTTATTATAATTTTTTGGACACCAGACAAACGGTGGAGTACATATACGAAGAGAAGAGGTGCATGCATGTAGTCGGCCTCTCGCTATCTCGCACACATGAGTGTTACTAAAGGCGACGTTAACAAATAAACCCTAAAACCCTAGGTGCATGATTGCTGCATTCGCGGGTACCGGGTACGTGGTGGAGCACCTTTGTAGGAATAGTCAGCTCGCGTGATAATTTGATCCGTAGGAGTTGATGGTCGGGACCACAGGTGAACGACTTGGAGCGCGGTGGCTCGCCAGTTGCCACAGATCAAGTAGCCACGTTTAAAATATCGTTTTTCAGCGGGGTTAAGAGTTCAGATTTTCAATGGCGCGTTATAAGTAGTAATTAGTTTTTAGAACAATTGGTATGGATCGAAAATGGAATTCATAGTACTACGTACCTCCTTGGCGTATGGTTGTATGTGTGTGTTTTTGCGATGGAGGTTGTATGGGTTTATGTTGCGAGATGTTGAACCTGGTAGTTCTAGGGCGAATACTATGGTTTAGATTTAGATGCTGGTTTTCAGTAATGAAAAAATAGAAGGGAGAACCCTTCTTTGATTAAAAAAACCACTACCTCCATTCTGGTTTACTAGTCCCCATCGTACTTTGGGTCAAAGTTTGTCCATGAATTTTACTTGTAAAATGTGAATGGAAAACGAGATTTTGTTATACCCAAACAAAAAAGGACTGGAGGGAGTGATTGCTCTGACACGGACGTGACCTCTCATAGCGTAGGCATTGAACTGGCGCACCGGCCAAGAGGGCCGCACTTGCTGCAGGCCCGGCTGAGCACGCCTCCTCGCCGCGTGCAACCAGCTTAAGACTGCCCCGCCTGCCTTCATTGAATCCGCACGTGTGCCGACAACACATCCTTCCGGGAGCCGGCAGGCATTTTAGAACACAAAAAATGACTAAAATATAATTAATTTACGCATGGTCTTGACTTGTTGTGCTCGCACTGGTAACAAGAACTAGTAGAGGATTTTCTTTATTTATAACTCTCCTCACATTTTTTTGGCTTTGAAGTGAATCATGGTTGTGGACATTATGTATGAATGTGCAGATATCTGTGAACATGAGTTTGATGTGGAAGTTGAACTTGGAATGTCGGGCTTGCGCATGAACTATACCATGCCCAATGCTTCATCTGTTATTGTTTGGAAAGTAATTGCTATTATTATATGACCCAAAAAACACATTTTGTGCCACATCAGTAGATGCACAGACATCAGAACATGCATGCTGACTGGATAAACATTTGAACCTAGCTATTATGAAGGAAATTTTGTATTGACAACAGTTTTAGATAGAAGGAGACGCCTAGCCTGCTCTGCCACTGCTAGCTTATTTCTGGCTTCTTCCATCTCTTCTTTGGCTTGGGTGAAGAGAGCATCTGATTGCTCTTTTCGCTTCTTCAGGAACTCAGCTACATTCTCAAGGGCTGCTGCACGCTTTCTTTCAGCCTTTACTAATGCCACGAGGACACGAACAGCTGACGACTCCACCTGGCTTGTGTGTATCCAGCATCGCCTGGGAATTTGCACCTTGTGTCTAATCCAGCATCATTAGGGAACTGGCACCTTGTGTGTAATCCAGCCTCATTTTGGAAACATGATCTCGAGGTTGACCATACTTCCCTCCTCGTAGGAACTGCATCCTGACATGAAGTTACTTCTTTTTTAGATCAATACTCAGAGCAACCTAGATCCATTTAGTAGAAGCAAGATAAACAGAACTCGGAGAAGTGAATTCAAAAGGAAAAAAATAAAAATAGACTACAAGGTGAGAACACCCACTTCCTACATCAAGCTAAAAACGGAAGCATTAGGATGATTAAGACTCTTCTTATTACACATCAAAGAACACCACGCTTAAGAGAAACATAAACTACAACATATACACATCGAAGAACACGAGGCTACACGAAAGTAATTAAAAGGGTGTTACTTACCAAAGCTCGTTTTACAGGTTCGGTGCAACTCCTCTTTAACTTGCCACGCTCCTTGAAGATGTCTCGAATATCCCGTGTTTGGTCTTCATTGCTCCTCTGCATGTTCGCACTCGTGGTTTTAAAATCTCAACATGGCAAGAAAAATATACTACTAGTAATACCCGCGCATCTTGTTAGAGCATAATCTGCCATGTTAGAGCATCTCCACCAGAATCGCAACGTGCGGCGCCTTAAAAATCTCAACATGCTATCTCTACTCTCTTCTCTACTGTTATATTTATTTAATATTTAATATTTAATATTTATCTCTACTTCCTTTACTGTCTACTTTTTTTTCTCTATACTTTTTTTCTTGCAATATAGGCCGTCCGATTTATATCTGACAGATAGGAAGGAAACAAATGGGAATTTTGCAAAAAGATACCCATACCCCTCTCCAGATTTGTAAATAAGGCCTTCCCTCGTTCATCCTTTTCTCCCACAAGATAAACTACTCATACAAATGCATCTTGATGCGTGCAACGCATGGGCATCTTGCTAGTTCTAAAACCTTTCCATCATTTGCCACACTACTGGTTGCAGATGAAAAACCTACCCAAGAACAGCGCGATACATGAGCGACGCGCAATTACAAGCTGATATTCTGTTGGATAATGGAGGCTATAACCAATTACTTTTACGGGAACAATAGCACCCAGGAAATTTGAAGGGTAGGTATGAACAAAATTGGAACTACACATGTACTGCTAAGTGATTCAATACACACATTACCAATCGAGGAGGAGAATGATGGTCGCGGCGGCCTCTGTGAGTCATGGTCAGCAACGGGAGTCAGTTCATTCTCCACGACAGTGGTACTTCTGCGCTTGGCGTCGGCTTCCAGGAAGCAGATCCGAGACCGTGGAAGACGATGCCGGGGAAGAGGCTCCGTGTACGATGACGACGGCGGACCGGCTCCAGTGCAGCGTACGAGGTCATCGATGAGGCAGATGCGCTGTGGTGGATGAGTGTGCTGATGTGAAGGGGAGGATCATGAAGGCTGCGGTGTCGTGGAGAAGTCTATTTTGCGGTGGGGATAGAAAATGGGGAGTATTCAGGTGTACTACTCTGGGTGCCGGGGTGGGGTTGGCTGGGTAGGGTGAACTTGAAGTTAAGAAAACAGCCCCCTACCAAGCGTCATCTGTAGGCCTGTTCCAAAGGCTATGATGGTAACTTCCCACTGCTCGCATCAGGGTCGCGGGAGATTTTCCCGCCGACCTCAAAATTTTCTGACACTGGACTCCCCGTGTGGCGTGTTGAGTGATTTGGCTAAGCAACTAGCGAGTAGTAGTAGTAAACTCTTCATATTAGGTTTGACCGAAGTCAAACTTCCTAAAGTTTGACCAAGTTTATAGAAAAATATAAACATTTACCATAACAAATATGTATGATGTGAAAGTACATTCAATAATGAATCTAATGGTATTTATTTGTTATTGTATATGTTAATATTTTTTGTTATAAGCTTTCTGAGAGTTTACAAAACTTGACTTTGACTAATGCTAATACACGGACTTAAACAAAAACGGGGGGAGTACACATTTTTTTCTTAGTTTGTAGTGAACTAATCATTTGTTGAAATTGTGAAATAAATATATTAGGCTATTGACTTCGAATGTAATGGTCTATACAATTCAATAGTTACAATCATTCTCGAATCCCAAGATGTATACAAGGTCTATAGTACTTCACAACATGCTCAAACTCACATATTCCCAGTCAAATGAGAATCTAAATGCATTTCATAGTTATTACTTTGTAGGATGCCACAAAAACAACCATAACTCTGCGTCGGCCATTATAGAAGCAACATTTTGACATATCCCAATGTGTGAATGAAACGTGCGGAGAGAGCTTTTGAAGATGGAGCAGATAGGGCGGGAAAGATTGTATGTATGTGGACAGGAGAGTAGGAGACAAACCTAACGAGACAGATAGAGAGAGAAAGAGATATGAAGAAGTTAGGTCTGTGAGAAAGATGGATAGATGTAATATACATGAGATGCGTGTGCATCTGGATTCTGTATACGTCGAAGGAGAAGAGACAACATGTTTGATGAGAGAGCTGGAAAAACATGGACGAGAGGGGAAGGATCTTGTGGGTTGAGGGATTGACAATTTTGTGCGAGGGAGAGAGGGATTGGTAATTTTGTGCAAGAGAGAGAGAGAGAGGGTGGGGGGAGGAGTCAGTCAGCCGTCATCACATTACCCTGCTTCCAAATGACCCCGCATTATCTAGCGCGGTGTGGTCGCCATCTTCGATCTGCTCGATGCCCTCTTTGAAGATAGAGGTGTTTTGCATGTTGGGGTGCAAAGAAGCACAAGCGAGAGTGGTCTCCGTTTAACCTTGGATGGGGATGAATTGTGTGCTCGGGGGAGTGTGTGTGTGTGTTGTGCTGCGTCTTTCTATGTGTGTGTGTGTGTGTGTGTGTGTGTGTGAGTGAGTGTGTGTCAGATGTTGAGAGAAAACAAACCTAAGGAGAGAAATGGGTATTCACGAAGAGATTGTGCAGGCCTTGAGGTGGGCAGGGGCCGGGTGAGGGTGTCAAAATGTGCGCGTTGATGCATGTGTTGGACGCAACCGTGCGAGGGACGGACGAATCGAGAGAGATGGTTGTTGTGTTACGGATGCTCCTCTCTCTGTCTCTCTCTCTCCCTCTCTCTCTCTCTGTCTCTCACACACACAAGTAAACTAGAAGACCATTCTCTCATGTATACACAACGTATCGGCATCTGTCTATGTCTCACTCATGCATGATCATTTGCACATTCACACCTCTCTATGTTTGTATCACACGCACACCGCCTCCACATTGCCCTTCCGCCACAACACACATATGGACACATACACACGTTCTCTCTCAGTCACACACACAATATCAGTATTAAAAAACACTAGAGCGCACCTAAAACGTCCAAATCCAAATAAACACGAACCGGAGCTAAATTCAAATATATGGAAATATTGCAGCATCAAGAACTTTCACAGGAAAAAAGTTGAGTAATATTCGAGGATTGTTTTCACACACACAAAAAGGTTCGGTGGATGTCCTTCAAGCGCGACACGGTGATGCACCGTTCGATCGACCGCGCGGCCGCGGTTCACGCGCTTGCACAGGATTCCGTATCATGGTTGTGGTACTAACTAATAAAAGCGCCGCCTAAGTCTAATGTTTACGTGTACTAGTACGGTTTTCTTTTAACTTTGACCAACCTTATATATAAAACTAAAGTAAGCTCCCACACGCGCACTCATCAATATGCCGCCGCCGTTGCGCATGCCGGTGCCCGCCTGCTCCGGCCAACAATTTCTCACCCATCACCGCCGTGTCGCCGCCATCCCTGTGCCATGAAGCCGAAGGATTGCCCGCCCACGTCGTCTGCAGCCCCTCCTTGCGATGGCGCCGCGCTGCCAAGCACGCGAGCACCTGGTGGAGCCGCGTCTATGCATGCAGCGTACGAAGAGAAGGACGAGCGTGTGCTCCAGCACGCCGGCGAGGAGGAACTAGCGTGTCATTGTCGTCTCCACCCACGCGGAGGAGGCCCGCATGGTGGCTGTCACGGCGGAAGCCGGTCACGCGCGCATCGAGCCCGCAAACCGGGTGCGGACGCGGAATCTACCTTCGAGACCTTGAATGCCACGTGGATCCTGCAATCTGAAGGAGCGATTTGGGTCAATCGACTCATGTGAGCCGTTTGATGCAACATGGATGGCTAGAAGGGCTTCTTCCTCCTCTTCTGTCATCTTCTTCCTTCGCTCCGTCGAACTTCTTTCACAAATCGACTGACCCAAATTATACTACTAGTACGAACATATTAAGTACAGTAGGAACACAAAGATACGAGCAGTAGTACCAACTTCAAGAAGAACAGTAGTAAGACATAGTACTAGTACTACTATACGTACTAAAGAGTTCAAATAACGAGAAAGAACATAAACATAGTTTTGGTCGGGCCTCAGCACAACACACCCTTGAAAATAAACTAAGCAACTAGTCCGCTTGACACTGCAGTAGAACCAGCATGAGCGACAGCACTGCCACCTACTCGGAGTCCGAGTCCACGTCCTCGACTTCGTCCTCGTCCCTCTTCCTCTTCCTCTTCACCGACACTTCTTTGCTTGAACCAGACACTGGGCTCTGCCTCTTCATCCAACCCTTGTGGATATTTAAACAAAGGTAGGCATCCATTGCTGCGTACAGGATGTGATCTTCATCTAATGTCTTTGACTCCCATGCACGATGAAACTCGTGATGAGGTTTCTTCAGTTTAGCGTACGAAGGATCAATCATGGTTGCTGCCAGGGTCAGCATTGAAGGTTGAGAGGAGGACACCAGGCTTGCCTTCTGGAGATCGAAGGGCTGGCCTACAACGAGACCTATCCGACGCAGGACATCCCTGTCGTTCTTAAAGCCTACACTAACGAATTTCACTCTTTTGTCCTTGAGGAAGTTCTTAAAATCATGGCACTCAATGTCGGCATGGAATATGTGGTAGACCAAGCAAACGTTATGTACGCAAACCTGGATCACGGCGGGCTTCTTCCTCTCTCCGTCCTTTAGATCCTTCTCTCGTCCCAGGGCTGTGGTGTACTCAACATCTAGCCCAGCGACCCATTCATCCGTTGAACATACGTAGGAAGCGAGCAAGCCATGCTTTCACCATCTCGGATCCACGTGTGTAGATGACGACGAAGTGATTGCCGGTGATGGCTCTAACCTGGTACTCAGCGGCGACCATGGAGATTTGGGAGGCCATGGATTTTGGAGGAGAGTTAGGATAAGTAAAACTGTTGTACCCCGCAAAAAAACTGGGAGCGAACTAATGTGAAAGGATGGGACGACTAGGAGCGAACTGTTGTAAGGTAGACGGTGGGGACGATAGGGCGTGCGAACGGCGTGGGGTTGCTGGCTTGCCCGGTGGATAAACGGCTGCAAGCCCCCAAAGAGTTCTCGAGAATTATGCGGGACCCACTAGATGTCATGTCTACTAGACCCATATCGTAGGCCTGACGGTATAGCTTCTGCCTGTTCGCATGCCATGCCGGCGCGTGGATGTAACTTCACTTAATTCCGTCAAACGTCGCGCCTCCCACGACCTTCGCCTCCCTCACGTGGTCGCGCCCTTTGAGATATCGACCGGCTATAAATGAGCAAATTTTTTTGCCTACTCCGCATGCATGATACTCCCTCTGGTCCTTTTTACTCCCGTTAACCATTTGCAAAGTGTTTGACCAAATTTATACTTTTTTTGAACACCACCTTATATTAATTAACCAACCACACCAGTACACTCATTCGATACAATATTCACCACACAGGGCGGTACGTTATTTACAAGAATGCCATCTAATCTATTGTCAAAGCTATACTTAGCGATTAAGTGTGCCACCTTATTGGCCGAACGGCTAATCTTTGACAATTGAAGATTGTTCATCAACTTCGAGATGCTCAACGCTTTCATCTTCAGGTCACGCATAGCAGACCTGTCATAGTCCCCCGATGCAAGAGACGCTACCACAAAAGCGCAATCAGTCTCTAAAATACAGGATTATGAAGAGAAATACCTATGTAGAGACCGGCAATGCAAGCCCTAAGCTCCACTTCCTTCACGCTTTGACAGGCATCAATGAAATCCCACTACCAAATTTATACTAAAAATATCAATATCTACAATACTGAATATAATGAGTATAATAACTACATTTTATAATGAGTGTAAAAATATTGATTTGAAATTGTGAATGTTGACACATTTTTCTATAAGTCTGGTGAAAGTAGAGGTACATTGACTTCAGACAAAACTTAAATGCACAATGCAGACTAGTTCCTCCGTCCAGGTGCGTGCCATGTCCTATCTTGTCATCACAACAAGGTTAGCTATTAGAGTACCACTACCTCCCTTCTAGTTTAAAGGGCTCAATTCAAAATTTTCACCTACTCTTAGCAAGATAGTAGAGGCAGTGGAATAGTTTTTGAAGTCTGCAAAAGTACTCAACTAGTGCCGTCATTCTTAACAAAAAATGTGTTTACCAATGCATGCATGAACACTAGTTACTCTAACCCCCCTCTCTTCTTTAATTCTTTGCCACATTAGCATGTTTGCTATTCCCGTGTGTATGATACCAGCTGAGATACCACCATTATGGCCAGCCTTAATCATCGCAAGCAATAATTTAGTGCACCTTGAAATATGAACATGTGTGGGGCGTGTATGTTTTTAATGCCTTGAAACTATACTTATCCTGGCATGCAAGATGACTTATTATTCACCGTTCCCCATACCTGCAGGAAGCCCGTTCGTCTCCTAATCTTTTCCTCTCCATGCATGGAAACAATATGCCTGCCTGATAACCCACAAGTATAGGGGATCACAACAGCTTTCGAAGGTAGAGTATTCAACCCAAATTTATTGATTTGACACAAGGGGAGCCAAAGAATATTCTCAAGTATTAGCAGCTGAGTTGTCAATTCAACCACACCTGGAAACTTAGTATCTGCAGCAAAGTGTTTAGTAGCAAAGTAATATGATAGTGATGGTAACGGTAACAAAAGAGTAATGAAAGCAAAGTAATATTTTTGGTATTATGTAGTGATTGTAACAATAGCAACAGGAAAGTAAATAAGCGTAAACTAGTATATGAAAGCTCATAGGCATCGGATCAGTGATGGATAATTATGCCGGATGCGGTTCATCATGTAACAGTCATAACATAGGGTGACACAGAACTAGATCCAATTCATCAATGTAATGTAGGCATATATTCCGAATATAGTCATACGTGCTTATGGAAAAGAACTTGCATGACATCTTTTGTCCTACCCTCCCGTGGCAGCGGGATCCTAATGGAAACTAAGGGATATTAAGGCATCCTTTTAATAGATAACCGGAACAAAGCATTAGCACATAGTGAATACATGAACTCCTCAAACTATGGTCATCACCGGTAAGTATCCCGATTATTGTCACTTTGGGGTTAACGGATCATAACACATAATAGGTGACTATAGACTTGCAAGATAGGATCAAGAACTCTCATATATTGATGAAAACATAATACGTTCAGATCTGAAATCATGCCACTCGGGCCCTAGTGACAAGCATTAAGCATAGCAAAGTCATAGCAACATCAATCTCAGAACATAGTGGATACTAGGGATCAAACCCTAACAAAACTAACTCGATTACATGATAAATCTCATCCAACCCATCACCGTCCAGCAAGCCTATGATGGAATTACTCACGCACGGCGGTGAGCATCATGAAATTGGTGATGGAGGATGGTTGATGATGACGACGGTGACGAATCCCCCTCTCCGGAGCCCCGAACGAACTCCAGATCAGCCCTCCCGAGAGGTTTTAGGGCTTGGCGGCGGCTCCGTATTGTAAAACGTGATGAAATCTTATCTTCTTTTTTTTCTCCCCGAAATCAGTTATATAGAGTTGGAGTTGGAGTCGGGAGGTCAGCAGGGGGCCCACGAGGTAGGGGGCACGCCCTAGGGGGGGCGCCCACCACCCTCGTGGCAAGGGTGTGGGCCCCCTGGTCTTCATCTTTGGCAAGGATTTTTTATTATTTATTGTAAGATATTCTGTGGAGTTTCAGGTCATTCCGAGAACTTTTGTTTTCTGCACATAAAGCAACATCATGGCAATTCTGCTGAAAACATTGTCAATCTGGGTTAGTTCCATTCAAATCATACAAGTTAGAGTCCAAAACAAGGGCAAAAGTGTTTGGAAAAGTAGATACGACGGAGACGTATCAACTCCCCCAAGCTTAAACCCATGCTTGTCTTTAAGCAATTCAGTTGACAAACTGAAAGAAATAAAGAAAAACATTTACAAACTCTGTTTTCTCTTGTTGTTGTAAATATGTCAAGCTAGCATTCAAGTTTTCAGCAAAGATTATAACTAACCATATTTGCAGTAATTCTCAGGTCTCATGATTACCCATATCAATAGCATAATCAACTAGCAAGCCATAATAATAAATCTCGGATGATGACACTTTCTCAAAACAACCATAATATGATATAACAAGATGGTATCTCGCTAGCCCTTTCTAAGACCGCAAAACATAAATGCAGAGCACCTTTAAAAATCAAGGACTGACTAGACATTGTAATTCATGGTAAAAGAGATCCAATCATCGCCACACCCAATATAAATTAACAGTGATGAATGCAAATGACAGCTGCACTCTCCAGCTAGTGCTTTTAATAAGAGGGTGATGACTCAACATAAAAGTAAATAGATAGGACCTTCGCAAAGGGAAGCTGAGATTTGTAGAGGTGCCAGAGCTCGGTTTTGAAATAGAGGTGAATAATATTTTGAGTGGTATATTCATTGTCAACATAACAACCAAGAGATGGCGATATCTTCCATGCTACACACATTATAGGCAGTTCCCAAACAGAATGGTAAAGTTTGTACTCCCCCTCCACCAACAAACATCAATCCATGGCTTGCTCGAAACAACGAGTACCTCCAACTAACAATAGTCCCAGGGGGAGTTTTGTTTCGCAATTATTTTGATTTAGTTTGCATAAAGCATGGGACTGGGCATCCTGGTGACTAGCCATTTTCTCGTGAGTGAGGAGCGGAGTCCACTCCTCTTGAGAATAACCCGCCTAGCATGGAAGATACAGACAACCCTAGTTGATACATGAGCTATTCAAGAATACAAAACAGGATGATTATTTGAAGGTTTAGAGTTTGGCACATACAAATTTACTTGGAACGGCAGGTAGATACCGCATATAGGAAGGTACAGTGGAGACATCTGGAATAACTTTGGGGTTTAAGGGATTGGATGCACAAGTAGTATTCCCGCTTAGTACAGGTGAAGGCTAGCAAAAGACTGGGAAGCGACCAACTAGAGAGCGACAACAACCATGTACATGCATTAAAATTAATAAACGTTGGATGCAAGAATGAGTAGGATATAATCCACCATGAATATAAATATCGTGAAGGCTATGTTGATTTGTTTCAACTACATGCGTGAACATGTGCCAAGTCAAGTCACTTAAATCATTCAAAGGAGGATACCACCCCATCATACCACATCATAACCATCTCAATAGCATGTTGGCACGCAAGGTAAACCATTATAACTCATAGCTAATCAAGCATGGCACAAGCAACTGTGATCTCTAATTGTCATTGCGAACATGTTTATTCATAACAAGCTGAATCAAGAACGATGAACTCATCATATTTACAAAAACAAAAGAGGTCGAGTTCGTACCAGCTTTTCTCATCTCAGTCAGTCCATCATATGTCATCATAATTGCCTTTCACTTGCACGACTGAACGATGTGAATAATAATAAGAGTGCACGTGCATTGGACTAAGCTGGAATCTGCGAGCATTCAATAAACAGGAGAAGACAAAGCAATATGGGCTCTTGGTTAAATCGACAATAAAGCATATAAGAGCCACTTCAACAATTTAATCATGGTCTTCTCCTATCGACCCCCAAAGAAAAGAAAAGAAATAAAACTATTTACACGAGAAAGCTCCCAACAAGCAAAATAAGAACAGGAAATATTTTTGGGTTTTATTTTTAATTATTACTACAGCAAGAAAAGTAAAATACTACTATTTTTTTTGGTTTTTCTTAAGGTTTATTAAACACACAAGAAGAAAGCATAAAAGGAAATAAACTAGCATGGATGATACAATGAAAATTTATGAACACCGACATCTAGCAATCAGTGTGTGAACATAAATGTAATGTCAGTGAGAAATACGTACCCCCCCAAGCTTAGAATTTTGGCCTAAGTTGGTTTATGGCCACAGGTGGCCTAGCTGATATCCACAATAATAGTTGGGGTCGTACTGCGATGAGGAAGAAGAAGGCTCTGATTGCCACTGGCTAGAAACCATCTCTGGATCCCACTGATAGTTAGACTGTCGTGAAGGATCAAATTGTGGTTATGGTTCTGGCTCCTCGGCTGGTGCAGGGTTCCGGTAGGCGTGGATAGCCGTCAACGGAACAAGGTACGTGCCTACAGTCAAATCAAACAAAGAAGGAGCAGGCAAGGTAATAGTCTCGGGATGATGTTTATTAAAGAACAATTGATATTTAAGCTATCCTGCCCTATTCTTAATAATAAAATCATGTGCCACCATACTTTTATAATCTAGATAAACACAAGGCAGCACTTTTTCTTCCTTCTCAGCATGCCTAATAGGTATGTTAAAATGTGCAGCTAGGCGTGTAGCATAGATGCCTCCAAAGATGGGGCACTTTGTACGGTTCAGACTTAACCGTTTAGCAATAATACCGCCCATACTAACCTTGGAGCAAAATAATAATATTAGGGATACTAAGGTTTCCACAGTTTCCGCGACCAATTAAGAAAAGACTAGCAAATAATGCAAAGTAACGTAAAATAGGAAAATGTATGCTAGTGATTCGTGCATCAGAAACCTTCCTAGTTTCCCCTACAGTGATAGTATCAAGAAATCCCTCCACATCATCACGATGTGGTTCTTCTGTCTTGCCCTCAAAAGGGACTAAACAAATCCGACAAAAATCATAAAGTGACATCTCCTTATGCTCATCATATAAATGAAACTCCACCGTAGGTGGTGAGTACCTAGAATGAAAATGAAAGTTTTGCACAAAGGAATTTGTGAGTAAGAGATACTGATCGCATTGGTCGTGGAGGAAAGCGGTGAGGCCTGCATTATGAGCCAATTCATGAAAATCTTCATAAATCCCGGCTGCTCTCAAGAAATCCTCGGAAGGCCATTCACACGCCCGAACCTCCACGGTGCGCGACAAATTATACTTAGGCTTCGGTGCCTTTGCCTTCGAGCTTTGGCTCGATGAGCCCCTCAATAATCTCCTCATCATTTTCTGAAAAGTTCTGAAATTTTTAGTAACTTCAAAATAAAAGTAAACCAAACTCAATAATATTGATAGCAACCACTCCTACAAGTGCCTAGGGCTTATATCATGCATCAAAACTACTTTTGACCATATAAATTTGACATGCAAGCTCAAGAACAGGGTCACCTAAGCAGCAAAAATTTGTAATGAATAAAGCACTAGAACAAAAACTAATTGGACCAATGGAGGAGTCACATACCAAGGAACAATCTCCCCAAGCAGTTTTGTGAGAGGTGCTTTGAGCAAGGAGATCGAAAATGGCAGCAAAGAGGGCCGGAACTCGTGCTTGAGTTGGTTTTTCGTGTTTGTGGGAGGAATAAGAAGAGGATGGGTGCAGGAATAAGTGGAGGGGGCCACCATGGGCCCACGAGGCAGGGGGCGCGCCCTAGGGGGGTGGGCGCGCCCTCCACCCTCGTGGCAAGGTGGTTGGCCCCCCTGGTGTGTTCTTTGTTCCATAAATCCTCAGATATTCTAGAAAAAATCATATTTAATTTTCAGGGCATTTGGAGAACTTTTATTTTCGAGGTATTTTTATATTGCATGAATAATCAGATAACAGATGGAAAATTATTTATTTTCACTTTATTTCAACTAAATAACAGAAAGTATAGAGAGGGTACAAAAGGTTGTTCTTCTAGTTTCATCTATATCATACTCATCAAAAGGAATCCACTAACAAGGTTGATCAAGTCTTGATAACAAACTCATTCCAATTAACATGAAACCGAAGAAATTTCGAATAACACTAGGTTACCTCAACAGGGATATGCACATCCCCAATAATAAGTATATCATATTTCTTCTTGACAGTAGGAAGAGGAAATTCAAAACTTCCAAATATAATTGATTGAATTTTTCCGATAGAATTGATACTATGAACTTGAGGTTGTTTCCTCGGAAAGTGTATCGTATGCTCATTACCATTAACATGAAAAGTGACATTGCCTTTGTTGCAATCAATAACAGCCCCTGCAGTATTAAGAAAAGGTCTTCCAAGAATAATAGACATACTATCGTCCTCGGGAATATCAAGAATAACAAAGTCTGTTAAAATAGTAACGTTTGCAACCACAACAGGCACATCCTCACAAATACCGACAGGTATAGCAGTTGATTTATCAGCCATCTGCAAAGATATTTCAGTAGGTGTCAACTTGTTCAAATCAAGTCTACGATATAAAGAGAGAGGCATAACACTAACACCGGCTCCAAGATCACATAAAGCAGTTTTAACATAGTTCCTTTTAATGGAACATGGTATAGTGGGTACTCCTGGATCTCCAAGTTTCTTTGGTATTCCACCCTTAAAAGTATAATTAGCAAGCATGATGGAAATTTCAGCTTCTGGCATCTTTCCTTTATTTGTAACAATATCTTTCATGTACTTAGCATAAGGATTCATTTTGAGCATATCAGTCAATCGCATACGCAAAAAGATAGGTCTAATCATTTCAGCAAAGCGCTCAAAATCCTCATCATCCTTTTTCTTGGATGGTTTGGGAGGAAAAGGCATGGGTTTTTGAACCCAAGGTTCTCTTTCTTTACCATGTTTCCTAGCAACAAAGTCTTTCTTATCATAACATTGATTCTTTGATTGTGGGTTATGAAGATCAACAACAGGTTCAATTTCTACATCATTATCATTACTAGGTTGAGCATTATTATGAACATCATCATTAACATTTTCATTAGGTTCATGTTCATTGCCAGATTGTGTTTCAGCATCAGACATAGAGATATCATTTGGATTATCAGGTGGTAAAGCAATAGGTTCACTAGAAGTTTGCACAGTTCTATCATTTTTCTTTTTCTTCTTTTTAGAAGAACTAGGTGCATCAATATTATTTCTCTGAGAATCTTGCTCAATTCTCTTAGGGTGGCCTTCAGGATACAAACGTTCCTGAGTCATTCTACCAGTTCTAGTAGCCACTTTAATAGCATAATCATTTTTCTTACTATTCATCTCATTGAGAAATTCCTTTTGAGCTTTAAGTACTTGTTCTACTTGAGTGGTAACCATAGAAGCATGTTTGCTAACAAGTTTAAGTTCACCTCTAACATTAGCCATATAATCACCCAAGTATTTAATCATATCAGCATCTTGTTTTAATTGTCTACCAAAATAAGCATTGAAGTCTTCTTGCTTAGCCATAAAATTATCAAACTCATCCAAGCATTGACTAGCAATTTTAGCAGTAGGGATTTTAGCTTTATCATATCTATAGAGAGAATTTACCTTTACTACCTGTGTCGGGTTATCGAGGTCTGGAGGTTCTTCAATAAGTAAAGGATCAAGATCATATGTTTCTTCGGCAGGCGGTAAATTAAGACCATGTATTTCTTCAATTGGAGGTAAATTTTTAACATCTTCAGCTTTAATACATTTTTCTTTCATAGATTTCTTTGCCTCTTGCATATCTTCAGGACTGAGAAATAGAACACCTCTCTTCGTTGGAGTTAGTTTAGGAATACGATCATTAATTGGAGCAGGAGCTGACTCAGGAGCTGGCTCAGGAGGTGCCCAATTATTTTCATTTGTCAACATATTATTCAATAAGATTTCAGCTTCATCCGGTGTTCTTTCCCTGAAAAGTGAACCAGCACAACTATCCAGGTAATTTCTGGGAGCATCGGTTAATCCATTATAAAAGATATCGTGTATTTCATTTTTCTTAGGAGGATGATCAGGTAAAGCATTAAGTAACTTGAGAAGCCTCCCCCAAGCTTGTGGGAGACTCTCTTCTTTAATTTGCACAAAGTTGTATATTTCCTTTAAAGCAGCTTGTTTCTTATGAGCAGGGAAATATTTAGCAGAGAAGTAGTAAATCTTATCCTGGGGACTACGCACACAACCAGGATCAAGAGAATTAAACCATATCTTAGTATCACCCTTTAATGAGAACGGCAATATTTTAAGGATATAAAAGTAGCGATATCTCTCATCATTAGTGAACAGGGTGGCTATATCATTTAATTTAGTAAGATGTGCCACAACAATTTCAGATTCATAGCTATGAAAAGGATCAGATTCAACTGAAGTAATTATATCAGGATCAACAGAGAATTCATAATCTTTATCAGTAACACAGATAGGTGAAGTAGTAAAAGCAGGGTCAGGTTTCATCCTAGCATTTAGAGATTGCTTGTTCCATTTAGCTAATAACCTTTTGAGTTCATATCTATCTTTGCAAGCTAAAATAGCTAAAGAAGCTTCTTGATCAAATAAATAACCCTCAGGAATAGCAAGTGATTGTTCATCATCACTTTCATCATCATAATCAGATTCAATATTTTCAATCTCTCTAGCCCTAGCAAGTCGTTCCTCGATAAAATCACCAAGTGGCACAGTAGTATCAAGCATAGAAGTAGTTTCATCATAAGTATCATGTATAGCAGAAGTAGCATCATCAATAACATGTGACATATCAGAATGAATAGTAGAAGCAGGTTTAGGTGTCGCAAGCTTACTCATAACAGAAGTGAATCAAGTGCAGAGCTAGATGGCAGTTCCTTACCTCCCCTCGTAGTTGAGGGATAAATTGTTGTCTTAGCATCTTTCAAGTTCTGCATAGTGTCCAGCAGATATAAATCCCAAGTGACTCAAAGAATAGAGCTATGCTCCCCAGCAACGACGCTAGAAATTAGTCTTGATAACCCACAAGTATAGGGGATAGCAACAGCTTTCGAGGGTACAGTATTCAACCCAAATTTATTGATTCGACACAAGGCGAGCCAAAGAATATTCTCAAGTATTAGCAGCTGAGTTGTCAATTCAACCACACCTGGAAACTTAGTATCTGCAGCAAAGTGTTTAGTAGCAAAGTAATATGATAGTGATGGTAACGGTAACAAAAGAGTAATGAAAGCAAAGTAATATTTTTGGTATTATGTAGTGATTGTAACAATAGCAACGGGAAAGTAAATAAGCGTAAACCAGTGTATGGAAAGCTCGTAGGCATCGGATCAGTGATGGATAATTATGCCGGATGCGGTTCATCATGTAACAGTCATAACATAGGGTGACACAGAACTAGCTCCAATTCATCAATCTAATGTAGGCATGTATTTCGAATATAGTCATACGTGCTTATGGAAAAGAACTTGCATGACATCTTTTGTCGTACCCTCCTATGGAAGCGGGTTCCTAATGGAAACTAAGGGATATTAAGGCATCCTTTTAATAGAGAACCAGAACAAAGCATTAGCACATAGTGAATACATGAACTCCTCAAACTACGGTCATCACTTGTAAGTATCCCGATTATTGTCACTTCGGGGTTAACGTATCATAACACATAATATGTGACTATAGGCTTGCAAGATAGGATCAAGAACTCTCATATATTGATGAAAACATAATAGGTTTAGATCTGAAATCATGGCACTCGGGCCCTAGTGACAAGCATTAAGCATAGCAAAGGCAGAGCAACATCAATCTCAGAACATAGTGGATACTAGGGACCAAACCCTAACAAAACTAACTCGATTACATGATAAATCTCATCCAACCGATCACCGTCCAGCAAGTCTACGATGGAATTACTCATGCACGATGGTGAGCATCATGAAATTGGTGATGGAGGATGGTTGATGATGACAATGGCGACGACGAATCCCCCTCTCCGGAGCCCCGAACGGACTCCAGATCAGCCCTCCCGAGAGGTTTTAGGGCTTGGCAGCGGCTCCGTATCGTAAAACGCGATGAAATCTTCTCTCCTTTTTTTCTCCCCCAAAGCAGTTATATAGAGTTGGAGTTGGAATCAGGAGATCTCCAGGGGGCCCACGAGGTTGGGGGCGCGCCCTAGGGGGGGCGCGCCCCCCACCCTAGTGGCAAGGGTGTGGGCCCCTGGTCTTCATAGTTGCCGAGGATTTTTTTATTATTTATTGTAAGATATTCCGTGGAGTTTCAGGTCATTCCGAGAACTTTTGTTTTCTGCACATAAAATGACATTATGGCAATTCTGCTGAAAACAGCGTCTGTCCGGGTTAGTTCCATACAAATCATACAAGTTAGAGTCCAAAACAAGGGCAAAAGTGTTTGGAAAAGTAGATACGACGGAGACGTATCACTGCCAAACTCTCCTTCTCCCTCCGGCGGTCCCACCACTCCACCCCGTGTGAAAAAAATCTGCATGCATGACTCTCCTCCCCCCACGCTCGTCCAATTCGTTGTGACCAACAATATTTCCACCCCTTCGCTCCCCCGTAATTTACTCCAAAAAATATGCCCACGTAGCTGTTACTTAACTACAGGTGCATTGGGTCACTGACATATGGGCCCAACAGGGGTCTGTCCCACATGTCAATGACGCAACTGGACCTGCAGTTAAGTCAGTGCAGCTGAGTCCATATCTTACATAGGTGTGCCATTGCTCGCTATAAATATTGCGCCTCCCACGACATCGCTATCTCCTCCCCCTCACGTTCACGTTCATCGCTATCTTCTCCCCCTCCCTCTCACGTTGACCACCATGGCATCGCCCCTCCCAAGCCCGAGGAGCCCCTCGCTGCACCGTGTGGACGGTCACGCGTCGCCGTTCCATTCCTCGCCGCCACTAGTCGATGAGGACGCGTCGGTGTTTCGCTCCTCGACGCTACGCGACATGTCGCCGTTCCGTTCCTCGCCGCCACTAGTCGAGGAGGACGCGCCGGTGTTCCACTCCTCGCCGCGACGTATCGAGGTGGACGCGTCGGCGTTCCCAATCTCGCCAGCACGCGCGCCGGAGGACGCGTCGCCTCCCCGCTACGAGGAGAACGCCGCGCTGCCCATCGAGCCCCCCAGCCTTGAGGAGCTTTGGAAAGAAATGAATGTCGCCTTGTGGGAGGCTTTGCCTCCAGAAGAGCGCGCCAAAATAGAGGTGGAGAAGAAGGCCGAGGAAGAGAAGCGCACCGCGGAACAAGCTGCCTGGGAGGCCTAAGTCGCGTCCAAGAGAGTCAGGCAATTGGATCTTGGCTGAAGGCTCGTGCGAGGGCTGTGAGGGTGGCGGAGGACGCCCGTGCCGACGCCCTGAGTGCAGTCGGACCCAAGTGCCTCATCTACACTTGGCGGTACGTGTACCGGGTGCACGCTTCCAGCGAGGAGGAGTGCCTGTTGGCACCGGATCACCACACCAGTGAGATCGCGCTCGCCCGTCGGCAAGCCGCCAATCAGCACCTTGCGAGTTGCGAGGCTGAGGAAGAGGCGTTGTGTCGGTGCGCTGGGAAACGGCCGCGCACCAGGGCACTCGTGGCGCGCCGCAAGCGCTCCTGCGAGCGCCGTGGCTTTTAGGAGGAGTATAATTTTTGTTTCATAAGGCAATCTCATTAGTTTTGGGACGCAAATGATAAATCCCGAACGTTCAGGAATTTTTAGCGTCCTTAATTAAGTATGTAAAAGGGAAAGTTTGGAAACCTTGTGTATTCATACGCATTTTGCAAGTACGTGCATATAGCACAAACTTTACTATATACTATCGCACTACACGTCTCTCTCGATATATGCTTGCAGACTGTGCTACTCCCTCCATCCAGGTCAATAAGTCATCTTTGGTTGTGCACCGTGACCAAGGAGGGAAGACTTATACACCTAGACGGAGGGAGTACTACTATTACTTATGTACTCCCTCCGTCCGGGTTTATTAGGCCTCTCAGCATCACAAGCATGTCCCCTTTTATAAGGCCCCGCATTGGAAATGCATGCATGCAACCATTTCATTGGTTGTATTGAAAGCTATTGTTGTTGGTGCCATGGCTGAAAAGTTAATACACTTCATGTGTGCTTTTTCATTGGCTGCATGCATGTGAGAGAGTGCATTAGGAGTGGAATGGAAGAATTAATGAGAGCAAATTACTATGTGTCTTGGTCTAAGAGAAGTTGTCTTTAGGCCTAATAAACCCGGACGGAGGGAGTACGTGCAAATGCATGTTTTAACATTACGATGCGGTTTTTGTAAAATTAGAAAAACATCACTAGTCAAGCTTGTGAAACGATTCAATGCAAAACAAATGCAAAAATGCTCATTTGATTGTTTACTTTTAGCTTCCTTCTCTGCGGTTATTTCTCTGTCGTACTTTGTATGGAGTATCTCACTGGTTGGAAAGGCATGCAAATTCCCAAACCGATTCCTACACCATGTGTCGAATTTTTTGCCTAACAAGTTGAGCCGTGCAATTGGAATTCCAACTTGAGTACTACTACTAGTAGGAGTACCAGGGGCCAGTTCTTTTAGGCATCTAGATTAGTAATCCCATAACTACTACCTCCGTCCTGGTTTATTGGCCCCCATTGTATTCTTTGTCAAATTTTGATCATAAATTTAACTAATGAAATGTTAGTGCATGTCACATGCACTAGTCCATCCGTCTAGGTGAGTAAGTCATCTTAGGCTGTGTACCATGACCAAGGAGGACGAGAAAACGAGAAACGTTAATGTTTATTTGCTAATTGATAGTATTGCATGCAATGAACTAACCACTTCATGTCATGTTTGATATCTCATGTCATTAAAAGAATGCACACTCTTTATCTCTTATTTGTTGATATGTCAAGAAACAAGAAATGAGGTAGAAGTTAATGCACCGCGCCTAAGTGTTTTGGGATTATTTTGTTTTTGTAAGATGACTTACACAACTAGACGGAGGGATTACAATGGTGAGGAATAAACCAGTTAAATCTTTGGTCAAACTTTAGCACAAATTAAAATGGTGAGGAATAAACCAGGACAGAGTATTAGTTTAGAAGCCCAAATAAATGAGTGATGCGCCTTATTGTTAGTCTCCACTGTGACTAGTCTTGTGGGAAAAGCTGGGGAAGCCGCCAAAAGAACTGGCCCTAGGAGTAGTAGCTAGGGATCAAGTGTGCAAGATGAACCGGAGAAAGTAAATGCAGAGAGATGAAATGCAAAAAAGACGGAGGGATGTGATGGTTGCTTGTCCGTTTATTTTACCAGGCCACTTATTACTGGGAGTGGTTGGGTTTTGTGATATGTCGGCTTTACTGCCGCGCCACGAGCGGGGTGAGAGGTGAGACTCCCGTGCAGTGCCACCCTCTACACTTGTACTACATCGGTCATGGTTTATTAGTCCCCCATTGAATTTGACTGAAGATTTAACAGACAAAATGTTAGTGCATGTCAACAAAAACTATACCGTTGGATTCGTATTTGAACATAGTTTTGAATGATATAATTTTAGGTGACATGCATTAGCATTTATCGTACTATATATAATGTTAGTTCAATTTTTGGTCGTACTAATCTATAGTAGTAAGGTGCCCGTGCGTTGCACCAAAGAGTGAAATGCATTGATCGGGGAGTTGTTTATTTTGACAAAGGATGTGGGGGTCATCTCATGTGTAACGGGTGTCGATAGGTTTCTTCAGATATTATTTCATCTCTAGAGCTCACAAACATCTGGGTGAAATAGATAAAAAGGTATCTTTTGCAAACAAAAGCGTTCAACTGTTCAACCTGCATCCAAAACTTGTGAAGAAATAACACTTATTGTGCTTTGCAAGAAATGATCTTTAAGAATTAGTTTTTGAGTATCGATTGTTATACATGTTGGCTACAGATGACATGGCACTTTCTTATAGTCAACAGTTGGCTATACTATTAAGTAATATTAACCATGCCCATATACACCTAGACGGAGGGATTAAATCAGGATGACTTGCAAGCAGGCAGAGGAGATGTAAGAAATGGTCCATCTTAAGTCTTTCACTAGTACTGTAGTAAAAATTCATACATGGAAGATTCTAGACTAAACCATAAACGGATACACTTTTATTCATGCGCGATACTCCAATAGAGCAAGATCCTGCATGGAAGTATCCACATGCTTAGACAGCAGATTACATTGAGCAAAGACTAATGATCAACATTTAACTTGATAATGCATATGTCCAGGTGAACCTCCTTGGAGTCCCCGTGCACCGCGTTGGCGGGTAAAGGATGCCATGGGTTTTCCAAGTCCACATTGGCAGGATAGTCCCAGCTCCCCAGAGTCCAAGTCCGTTCGATGAGGCCAGTGTCGCCGCCCACGAGACCCGGAGGGGTAGTAACACTGACCGCACACCCGTACATCGGCCTCATGTCAGTGTCAGCGTCAGCGGTGTCGCCCCTGATGCACATTACAGAGATGGGCCGGCGGCCTGCATGGGCCTCTCCTGTGCCCACGATGAAGAGGAAGACGCTACCGTCCTCCTCCGAGACTAGCAGGCGGCGGTGATCCTCCAGCGACCCCGGCATGGTGAACGGGTAGCATGTCTCATACTTGATGTTCTCCGCCAAGGGCCAGCAGTGACCGCTGCACGCATCCGTGAGGTGATGCAACATGTCCGCTGGCGAGCCACAAAACGGCATCTGGCACTCATAGCAGTGGACGAAGGGCTCCTTGGAGACATCAACCAGGCCGTCCATGAAACGGGAGTGGCTGTAGGGGACGTTGCGCTAGTTGAATATATGACAAGTTACTACGAGATTTAATCCGAATAAGCACAAAATAAATCATGAATTCTACCACGATTTCAAACAGGAAGGACAGAAACACATACGGTGCAACGGGAGCAGCACCGTTGGCGTTGAGGTTGTTGCCCATGTCCAAACACCATGTAGACACGGCCTTTGAGCACAGTTCATAGTCATTGCACGCTCAGGCATTGAAGTTTGTAACTATTTCAGATTAGAATATACTACTCCTGCGGTGCTAGTAGTAGAGCAGAGTCCTACTCTACTACTCTACTCAAGCAAGTTAGGGCATAGCATTGTAGGGAGTACCAGTACTGTGATCACTCAAGCAAGTTGTCTGGCATCGACATGACCCTATGCTGCTGGTATGTGTCTCATAAGTCAAGCGGCGTGTTGTAGTCATCATCACCTGTCCACTTCCCACAGCACATATTCGCTTCTCCATCTTTCTCCGCACATAATCTCGTCCAATCTTCCATCCCCGCTAAGGCGCCTCCCCCCTCGTCCGAAACCCAAGCACTAACAATGGCAGAACCGAGCAGCGTCCGTCGAAAGAGAGGCTGGAATTCGCTCCCCACAGAGGTAATCAAGCTCATTGTTTCGCGTGTGGACAATCTTAGTACCATGCCGCTAGCCGTGTGCTCGTCGGGGCTGTACCGTTTACTCAAAGCCCTCAGGCTAGAGCTTTTTAAGCCAGCTCCTTGCTTGCTGATGCCGCCTGATCTTCAGAAATGGCGTATCACGCAGCATAACAATCGTAGTGTGGCGAGCATCAACCCCCTTGACTGTGATACGATCCCCGTCAGCCTCAACTACATTAACGGTATGTACTTGGTCGGCATGAACACGTCTTGGATGGTGCTCATCGACGATCGCAGCAGATGGATGCTCGTGGAGGTCTACACCCGGCGATTGATCCCCCTTCCTTCGATTAACACTGCACTGCTTTGGCATCGCGGCCTAGAATACTCGGAATCTTACAGTAGCCAACATGATACCAAGTTTGATTTGCTCAAGGTTGTAATCTGCCAAGTGCCCACAAGATCTGTGAATTATAAAGACTTCGAGCTAATTGCGTTCTTCAACCGTGGTCTCGCCTATCTGACAGGTCACTGCGGTAAGTGGATAAATCTGCACGTCCAGCGCAGGATCATACATCCTCCATGGTTCTCTGATGCCATTGAACACAAGGGCTTCATTTACGCCATCGACTCCTTCTATGGCTGGACGTATTGCTGGCCTACTCCAGTCATCGCTACAAACGACTGTTACAGCAGTATGTTACTTTCCTATGATATATCATGATGGCTTGCTTATATTACTGTCAACATTTGCTGAAAAAATATTCATGCTCATAACATGTTGTTCTTAAGATTGACTAAATCAAGAGCCCTTTTTTATTTGACTCCAACTTGATATGATGTTGTAGGCCGCCTGGTGTCCCTACCTTTCCTAATCCTAGAACCTTTCAAAGAAAAGCGGCATGGCAGTTGCAAGTGGTTCCTGGATCGATCAGACAACGGCGAAAGATTGATGATCGTTCGCACGTACCGGACATGTTGTTTCGCGGAATACAATCACAGTAACTGAAAGGTCTTTGAGCAGGATCCCAGCTTCTCTGGGCCTTCAGGAATTTTTGACTGGAGGCTGGAAAGTAGCCTTGGTACACGCTCTCTGTTTATTGGAATGAATTATCCGATTAACTAGGAGATAACTGACGGCAAGGATCATGATGGCAGCGCGGTTTCGTTCATCAGGCAAAACTGTGTGTACATAGCGTACCATGCGTCTCTACATGCACCATACCCTGATATGTGCCGCCATGCTCTGGAGCCCAAACTAGGAGAGAGGGTCGCATGTATTAGACTTCGACCTGCTGGCTGGAGTTTCCCCCGTCAGGCACCCATCTGGTTCAAGCCGTGAGCCAATCTCCACAGCTTAATAAATAGTAACGTCTAACTGAGCCAGTTAGTTAGATGCGTACACTTGGTGTAGTAGGATCTTTATTTAGTTTGATGCAAACACTTGTTATTTTTTGGTAGCCCTTTTTTAATGATGGCTGATGTTTGGTTTGGAAGAGAGAGTTGCGTCTTCACTCTTCTAGCCTGCTTACTGCTTCTGTTGCACCCCAGCCCTGGTTGTTGCTGCTGCTGTTTTCAATGAACAATCAGTAGTATATTTTGTCTGTTGGTTGAATAAATGTGTTGTTAGAACGACAAACACAATTTTCTGGAAGTCGTTTCACGGTTCCATCCTTTAGTGCCCCGTACCATACGTAGTGCATACTATTTTTCGTACGGAACACATTTTCCACATGTTGATAACATGCAGCCCACTGATGAAGGCCCAATAGAGAAGCCCATAATTAACTGGAAGGGAGGCTCTCACGTGAATCCGGCCCAGGTACATGCTCATGGTCCCCTAAACATAAATAAGGAAATAAATAAATAAATAAAGCTAAATGCTCATGCACCAGTTCTTTGGGAAAATAGGTAGCCCAATATTTCTTTTTGAAGAATTACTGGGCTGCAAATCTTTCAAGACGAGGAGGGATGCATTCCGGCCTGGCTTAAGAGTATGGTCAATATCTGTTAAAAGTAATATCAAAAGGGGTTGAAAATTCCAAAAAATTTATAGCAAATGGGATAAGTTTCTTTTTTTGTTTTTGTTCTTCACTGATATCTTATACGTATTTCATTGGATTTCACATGACATAGTACTAATTTATTTTTAAATTTGTTTTAGTATGGCTATTAATTTTTGGATTAAGAATATTTCGGTCCCCAGCAAAAATTTGCGAATTTTCAAAATTTCCCACATATTTAGCTAATTTTTTGACCCTGGTACTGACCAGAAAATGGCCAGCAATTTTAAAAATGGAAAACGGGCTGCAATAAATTCCATATGAATTAGAAAATGAGTAAACATTATAAAAATAATAGCAAATGGGCTGTACACGCCACAGATTTCGAGGCTGACTTGTTTATGCAAGGCTTTGTCAGTGAGCACACGATTCTAGCAGCTGTGACTGTTGGATGTCCATCTAATGGCCGACGTGCTTCTTCAATCTCTGATGTTCCTGCTCCAGCCGCCTAAACTAGCGCCGGCGGGACTGCCGGTTCCTCCTCTTGTGGCCCGCTGTGATGCCGCGCAGGCTTCCCCGGCCCACCCTACTCCCTCCGCTAGCCTGGCCACACACAATCAACTGCCTCCTTATTACGCGAAAAAAAAGATTCCTCCTACTGACATCTGGGGTGCATCGGTTGGGAGGCTGACCTGTGGGCCTACTAAGTTGACACGTATGCAAGGCTTGTCAACTTAGTCAACAAACGATTCTAGCAGCAGTAACCGTTGGATTTGAATCGAATGGTCCTGCTGCTTCTTCAATCGCTGCTCTTCTTGCACTAGCCGCCCAAACAAGCGCCGGGGAGACCGCCTACTCCTGCCTCTAGTGGTCGGCTATGCTGCCATTGAGGCCTCATCGCCCCCTACTACTCCCACCACTAGCGAGGCCCGGCGGCGACGGCAGCCTCACACCGCAGCCGAACCAGTGAACCCTCGTACTCCTCTCCACGTGGGCATCCACTACCGCGTCTTCCCCGGCTCCGCGTCGTCCCCTTCCTAGGCCTCACCGTCATCCACCGACTTGGTGCTCTCGGCGCGGTGTGGTCAACGTGGTTAACGACATTCCATCGGAAGAGTACTGTACATGGAGAGGCTGACAGCTGGGTCCACGGCCACAGCCTAGTTTTTTTGATTTGCCAAGTAAGTCATGTTGTCAGGCCTGTTGGGCTGTAAATCTTTCAAGACAAGGGGAGCTTTCATTCGGCTGGCCGAGAAAATGGCTCATCAGTAATGAGAAATGGGTTGTACATTTTTAAAACACATCAAACCGCCAATTAGTTTCAAATATCTTTTTTTCATTTTGATATTTTAAATTACATTAATTTTTATGCGTGGAGAATTTGTTGGATTTTATATTGATATACATTTATTTTTAAAATCAATTTGAATGTGAGTTGAAATTTCGGGATTAAAAACAGTTCGGACTGCACCGAAATATGCAAAATTTCGTATAATTTTTTAACCGTGGCCACAATATGGGCTGTAAAGCTAACAAAAAGAATATGGGCTCCAAAAAAACCTTAATAATTAGCAAATGGGCTATAAATTATTAGAAATAATGGCAGATGGGCTGTATGCTGTTTTCCACAGATTTGAGGCTTTCCTAAAAAAAGGTTGACACACAAGCAGTGACTGTTGGATGGCCATCCAACGGCCGTCGTGCTTCTTCAATCTCTGCTCTTCCTACTCCATCCGCTCAAACAAGCATCGGCAAGACTGCCTCCTCCCTCCTCCCCAAGGCTGGCTCTGTTGCCGCGCAGGCCTCACCGCCCCACCATACTCCCCTGGCTGGCCTAGCCATCCCTCTACTCACCCGCACCTGCTGTAATTCTCCGGCAACGGCAGATGAACCAGTAAACCCTCGTACAATCGTACTCCCCTCCGCGTGGGAAACAACTATCGAGTCTTCCCTACCTCCGTGTCGTTCCCTTCCTAGGCCTCGCCGTTGTCCACCGCCCTGGTAGTTTCGGCGTGGCCTGGTCAACATGGTCAACGACCGACATGCATCTGAAGTGTCCAGTACATGGAGAGGCCGACAGCTGGGTCCACAGCCGCACGCAAGGAAATGCCTCCTTATTACGCGCAAAATAATGATTCCTCCACCTGACATCAGGGACCCACCGAAAGGGCCTCTGTATTTCGCCAAAAAAAGTTACCACCACTGACAGCTCGGACCCACCAGCTATATCTTCGCACGCAAGGAAGTGCCTCCTTATTACGCACAAAAAAAATGAATACTCCCCCTGTTAGCTGGGACCCAGTATAGTGGCAGGCTGACTTGTGGGCCTACTAAGTTGATGGGGACGGAGGGCTTTGTCAACTTAGTCAATATGCACGATTCTAGCTCTAGTGACCGTACGATGTCCATCCAACGGCCGTAGTGCTTCTTGAACCTCTGGTCTACTTGATCCAGCCGCCCAAACCAACATCGGTCGTGCCTCGTGCTCCTGCCTGCCGTGGCTGGCTGCGATGCGGCGGAGGCCTCACCGCCCCCTACTACTCCCACCGCTGCCAAGCCATCCGTCTACTCACCCACACCCCCTGTTATTCTGCGGCGATGACAGCCTCACACCGCAGCGAACCAGTGAACCCTCGTACTCCTCTACGCGTGGGCATCCACTGCCGCATCTTCCCCGGCTCCACGTTGTCCCCTTCCCAGGCCTCGCCGTTGTCCACCGTCCTGGTGCTCTCGGCGTGGCGTGGTCAATGTGGTCAAGGAATAGCTTCCATCAGACGTGGACTGTACGTGGAAAGGCTGATAGCTGGGTCCACGGCCACAGTAAGGAAGTGCCTCCTTATTACGTGCAAAATAATTATTCATCCACCTGACAGCGGGGACCCACCGGACAGGCCACTGTATTTCGCGAAAAAGAATGTTCCCCCTGACTTCTGGGACCCACCAGCTACATCTTCTCACGCAAGGAAGTGCCTGACAGTCGGGACCCACCTGGTCGAAGCGTATGTAGCGTTGTCATTCTGGTCGCGAACGTGTACGTACATATATATTGGTCGATGTAGAGGCGCACACATGTCATAGTATTGGCGCGCATGTAGCATGTACACGTACGTACAACGGCCAGGGTGTAAGAAAGAAAATACGGCCACGTATGTGTACATACGGGCGGGGTCTCGAACACCTACTCGCGCATACATACGGCCAGGGCTCATGTACATGGCTGGGTCGGAACAGAGAAATAGTGTCATCGTCGTGTTCATGGGGAGGCAACGGAATGCGTCGTGTTCATGGGGAGGCAACGAAATGCGTCGTGTTCATGGGGAGGCAATGGAATGCGTCGTGTTCATCGAGAGGCAACAGAACGCGTGGGAGCCAACCGTCTGGGTCGGAACGGAATGCGTAGTCGTGTTCATCGGGAGGGCTTGGACGTAACAGGCAATGGAAACAAGGCCTGGCGTACCGCAAAACGGAGGAAACGGACCTCCTACATTTGGAACGGGGTCCTGTTGATCGGGAGGGGTGTGGCGTACCACAAAACGGAGGAAACAGACCTCCTAAACGGTCGAAACGGGGGTCCTGTTGACCGGGAGGGGTGTGGTGTACCGCAAAACGGACGAAACGGACCTCCTACGGTCGAAACAGGGGTCCTGTTGATTGGGAAGGCGTGTGGCGTAGCGCAAAACGGACGAAACGGACCTCCTACGATCGAAATGGGGGTCCTGTTCATCGAGAGGGGTGTGGCGTACTGCAAAATGGGACTCCACGAGATAATGTTCATCTCCACCATCGACCTTCTCCATCCTCCACGGGCTACCGTCGACCTCCTCTAGCCTCCACGGGCTCCTGTTCATCCAGCCTCCACCGCGTGCTACTCCACCGGCTACTATTCAACCAACCCTCCACGGGCACCCCTCCACCGTCTATTGTTCATCCAGCCCTCCACACCATAGGGGTCCTGTTCAACTACCCCTCCACGGGCACCCCTCCATCGTCTACTGTTCATCCAGCCCTCCACACCACGGGGTCCTGTTCATCCAGATGCAA
>NC_041392.1:561378502-561407362 GCF_002162155.2 Triticum dicoccoides | reverse complement strand
TCGGCTTTAGTTAGCCATCGAGCGATCACTCGGGTTCAGTAACGCTTAGGCTGCAGTGCAATCGCTCGGTTTCAGTTAGAGCCCAACGCCTCGCTCGGGTTCAGTTAGAGCCAACGCCTCACACACACGCGTGTACGTGTACGAGAGAAACGCGCATCGCTCGGCCCCCGACCTCCCACCGTAACCGGGAACTCCCCGAAATTTTCCTCCCCTCGCTTCTACCATGGTTTTTTCCGTCATGGACGGCGCAAAGAATGTCATGCAGCTGCGTCTCCGGCCCGCCCAGGACGAAAATCCCATTTTCTGTCATGATTTTTTGTCATAGAAGTAGGAGCCCACCACATCTATGATGATACCAGGTTTTGTCACAATTATCTTCATAGAAGTGTCATATGTATGACAGAAAAAAAATTCGTTCGGCCCAAAATGTCACGGATGTGTCTTATTTTAAGCACAAGAGCAAGGAGTTCATCATCAACACACCATTTGTTACTTCTTGGAGAGTGGTGTCTCCTAGATTGGCTAGGTGTCACTTGGGAGCCTCCGACAAGATTGTGGAGTTGAACCAAGGAGTTTGTAAGGGCAAGGAGATCGCCTACTTCGTGAAGATCTACCCTAGTGAGGCAAGTCCTTCGTGGACGACGGCCATGGTGGGATAGACAAGGTTGCTTCTTCGTGGACCCTTCGTGGGTGGAGCCCTCCGTGGACTCACGCAACCGTTACCCTTCGTGGGTTGAAGTCTCCATCAATGTGGATGTACGATAGCACCACCTATCGGAACCACGCCAAAAATCTCTGTGTCTACATTGTGTTTCCTCCCTCAAACTCATCCCTTTACCTTCATACGCAATTGTTTTACATTCCACTGCTATAATCTTAGAATTGCATGTGTAGGTTGATTGCTTGACTTGTGCTATGTTGCTAAAATCTGCAAAGAACTAAATTGGGAAAAGGCTAGATTTTTATTTGGTCAAGTAGTCTAATCACCCCCCTCTAGACATACTTCCAATCCTACAAGTAGTATCCGAGTTTGGTCTCCATTTGCTTTGATTTCCATAGCTTTTGGTGGTCATAGCCTTGGTTTCACAACCTAGGAGAGTATGGCGTCTAGCAAGGGAAATTACCACTATAGAGGTCCTTACTTTGATGGTACAAATTTCTCTAGTTGGAAGCATATGATGAAAATGCATATTCTTGGACATAACCCCGTCGTTTAGGCTATTGTGTGTATTGGCTTGCAAAGTGAATTCTTTGATGGGAGAGAACCAAACCGTGAAGCTACCGCGGAAGAGTTGAAGATGCTACAATACAATGCTCAAGCTTGTGATATTCTCTTCAACAGATTGTGCCCTGAAGAATTCAACAAAATCAGCCGTCTTGAGAATGCAAAGGAAATTTGGGATACTTTGATTGATATGCATGAAGGTACCGACTCTGTCAAGGCATCCAAATTGGATGTGCTTCAAAGTCAACTTGAAAAGTTCAAAATGAAGGATGGTGAAGGTGTCGCTGAAATGTATTCCAGGCTTGCTCTCATCACAAATGAGATTGCCGGCTTAGGAAGTGAAGAGATGACCGACAAATTCATCATCAAGAAGATCCTAAGAGCCTTGGATGGAAAATATGATACCATGTGCACATTGATCCAAATGATGCCCAATTACAAAGATCTCAAGCCAATGAAAGTCATTGGAAGAATTGTTGCTCATGAGATGTCACTCAAGGATAAGGAAGAGCTTCACAACAAGTCAAGTGGTGCTTACAAAGCCTCATGTGATGCTCCCACATCATCAAGTGAGAAACAAACCTTTAATGAAGAATTGAGCCTAATGGTAAAGAACTTCAACAAGTTGTACAAGATTATAAGCAAAGAAAGAAGTTCCAAGTCAAGGTCCTACAATGACAAAATATCTTCTAGTTGTGAGCGTAATTGCTACAATTGTGGAAGACCCGGACACTACTCCAATGAGTGTACGGCTCCCTACAAAATAAGCGAAGATTCTCCTAAAAGAAGAAGTAGAAGAGAAGAATCACCACCAAGAGAAAGGAGGAGTAGAGATGATCGTTATGAACGAAAACCCTCTCGGAGAAGCAAGGATTCGGAAAGGAGAGAATAGTCATCAAGGAGCTACACAAAAAGAAGACATCAAGCTCATGTTGGTGAATGGGTATCCGGCTCCGACTCCGACAATCACTCCGAAAGAAGTTATCACTCCGACTCCGAATATACTCAAGATGAAGGTGTTGCCGGTCTAGCACTTATGTCAACCAACTCCTACGACATATTTGACTCACCAAATGAAGGAATTGGAAGGTGCTTCATGGCTAAAGGTCCAAAGGTAAGACATCCCAAGTATCTTGATTTCAATAGTGATGAAGATGATTTGCTAGGTGAAGATGATTTACTTGTTGACAACTCTAGTGATGAAAACTATGATGAAACGTCAATTAATCATGATAATCAAGATAAAACGAATGATGATGATAAGAAGGAGATTGAGCATCTAACTAAAGAACTAAACACTCTTAAGTTAGCTCATGAAACTACCTTGGCAAATCATCGAGAACTTTTAAAGACTCATGATAAGATACGCTTTGAAAAGCTCAACCTTGAGCAAGATCATGAGTTTTTAAAGGCAATCAATGATGATCTTCTCAATAAAATTTCTTCTTACATTGCCAAGCATTTACTCTTGTCTACTTACATGCCACAAGTTAAATCTAGTAACAAGAGCAAGAGAGATTCTCCATCTAGTAGTAACAACAATCATGCTAAATCCAATATTGTTGTTTCTAGTAGTTCTCTTGATTCCACTAATGTTTCTCTTAGCCAAGTTACACTTGAGCAAGAAAATAGCTTATTGAAGGGAATTATAGAGAAAGGTGTTTACAAGAGCCTTGCCGGGAGTAAGCAATTTGAGGAAATTGTACCCAAGCAAGGAAGACACTGGAGGAATCAAGGTGTTGGTTTTGAACGAAAGTTCAATGCCAATGCAGTTGAGTGGGAAGAAGATCAATACCCCAAGACAAAGTTTGTTCCTCTACAAGATAAGTATGATCCTACTTCTTTCAAAGGGCACAAGCTCAAGATGATCTTCCACCACAAGACCACAAGCAAAAAAGGCAAGGACAAGCTTGAAGAGGAAATTGATGCATTTGAAGAAGCACCCAAGGCCTTGGTCAAGTGTGTTCCCAAGATCACATCAAGTTCTACTTCATCATGTACAACTACAACTCCAAGGGTTCCCATCTAGATGGTGTGGATCCAGAAGAAGAAGAATTAGAGAGTTCTTGAGGGTGACTCCGCCAACATACTTCACTCTTATCATTTTGGCAAGGACACGTGCAAACAACTTCCATATCTTGCACTAGTTCAAGGAGTCACAAACCCTCTTGTTGGTAAGAAAAGGGACAAGGTAACCTAATGCTTTCATGGACATCATCTTGTGTATGCATCACTCTATGTCTATGGATATCCTTGTTTGTTCCTTGTGGGACTAACCCGTGTAGGTATTGAAAGTGCAACTCACTCCAAAGGATTGCTCCAAATGATCTACATCAACATTGAGCATCTACATCTTCAACACCTACATGAAGTCATCATCGGCAAAACCCAAGGTTAGTTCATCCCTCTTAGGGGGATATCACATCTAGGGGGATCTTTACTCTAACAAATTGAGCTAAATCAACTCTAATGGTGTGAACACAACAATGCTTTATGTAAAAGTGGTAACCCCACTTGTGCTTAAACGATGAGTATGACCTATGATCAAATGTTCTCATTTGACTCCTAAGTCAATATACTCATATACAGATGACCTAGTCATCGCCAAATTGCTTGATAGATGCTAGAGTGTTTGTGCATGCTTTGTCACATATTTCATTTGCCATTTTGTTGTGTGAGCATGTTGGTTGCATATTTTACTCATTCGAGGACATCCATTTGTTGTTTTGATTGTTTGGCTCTTTCTCTTTTGCCAAATGGATGGACAAGAATGCCTAAGAACTCTCTCTAGCTATCAATGCTTTCCTCGTCTCAGACTCTATTCACGCTACATCACAAAGTTTGATCAAGTCAGATTCGAACCACTCCGTGTGAGGAGCACACGGAGTTCCCGATTCGTGATAGACTTAAACCTCCAAAACCTCTTTGTGCATCTCGGTCTGACCGATTCATCTGTTTTGGTCCTACCGAGTCACTAAGTTGATCTAGGGTTTTCAATCTCGGTGCAACCGATTAGAGCCTTTAGGTCACACCGAGTTGCAGTAACTGCTTGCAGTTTTGCATCTCGGTGCCACCGAGTCGTTCCACTCGGTCACACCGACAGGGTCAGGTTATATATACCGACGGGCCAAAATTTGGAAAAAAATTCGAACCTCCTCGCTCGCCCATAACCTAATCTGCCTCCTCGGGTCTCCGGATCGTCCTGTCATTGCCAGCGACCTCTCGCCGCTGGTCTCCGCCGCCGTCAACGAAAATCTTCACTGCCGTTGCCGCCATAGCAAGTTCATGGCCGAACTAGGGTACGAACTTGATCATTGTGCTAATCCTTAACTCTGATTCTTAGCACATTGCTTTGCCATGATCTTTGCCATGATTTGACATCATCCTGTCCGGTGAAAACATCCCATAGATTAGTTTTGGTTTGAAAATTTAGGGTTAGGTCTCTGCCGAATTCATCTCGGACTGACCGAGTTGTAGAAATCGGTCTCACTGATCAGGCCAGAGCACACGCGTTTTCGGTCTGACCGAAAATTGCAAACCGGTGTAACCAAGTTTGATTCTTTGTGAAACCATAGCAGTCTCGGTACCACCGAACTGTAACTCGGTCTGAACCGAGTTCACAAGTTTAGGTTCCAAAAGCTGCTTCGGTATCACCGAGTTCACAAATCGGTAGATCCGAAATGCTTTCTGTGAAGAACTAAAACTAAGTTTTTAAGTCATCCTTTTTGCAAAACTTATGTACTTTGTGATGCTCATCTATTCTACCTTATCTATAACCTATTCACAAGGTCTACTGTCAGAATATTTGCAGAGATGTCTGATCAAAGTGATAGTTAGAACAGGTCTGAGCAACAGGTGTAGATGAGTGAGGGTTCTGATCCCTCTAGCAGCTATGATGAAGGCAGCAGGAGCACACTAAGTAATCTGCCAAAGGCTACCACCAGGACAAGGAAGAAGAGAACTTCTGACTCTGAGGATGAAGATTATGTGGCTGTTGAAGATGAAGCCACTTCAAAGAAGAAGGAGATTAAGAAAGAGTATGGCACAGCTGCTGCAATAAAGCCTGGTCTGAAAACTAAGATGCTAGCAAGAAGACATCCCATTTCAAAAGTCAGAACATCAACTGCTGAAGCTTCAAAATCAGCTGTTGAAGAAGCTAAAAAGGGGAAGACGAGGAAGGATTGGGTTAAGAAAACAATGGCCAGAGTCATTGGAGAGCCCTCCATGATGCAAGATCCTTCAGAAGAGGAGGAAGAGGATGCTGCATCAGCACCCAAAGTACAAAAGCTTATGGGAGATGCAATCAAAGCAGGGGCTACTCCATCAAAGCCCAAAGCTGCTCCCAAGGCTGTTGCTCCAGCTCCAAAGCCAAAACCCAAGAGGAGCACTAGGAACATACCTGTAGAAGAGAAGAACAAGGCCCCAGTGCCTCAAGCTACTGAAGAAGAAGAAGATGATTCTGTTGTGTTGAGGAAGCTGAAGCCAAAGATCCCTGACCACACTGATGCACACCCAGTTGTAGAGAACATGAAAATCAGGAAGGATGTAGGATTGAGAATATCGAGACAGTATGATCCATATGCTATCAGGAGGAGGACTGCCGTGGACTACAAGTTTCACACTAAGGAACATCAGGACTTCTATGAGACTATTCTGCTTGACAAAAAGCCTATTGTGTGTGATATGAGATGGGTTGACTGGGAATTCATGAAGGAGAATGAGGATCACTTCCATGGAGTGCTTGATAGCTTTAAGGCATGTGGAGTGGATACCTTTGTTGCCCAAAAGCTCACCGAGTGGAATGATGAGCTCATCATGCAGTTTTACTCCACTTCCCACTTCTATCCAGATGGAAGGATTGTATGGATGTCTGAGGGTACTAGGTACCAATCCACAGTTGATGAGTAATGCTCCTGAGGAACATGAGGATGACTTGGACATTTATGCAAACAAGAAGAAAGACCACAACACTATGGCCAACATGTACAAGGAGATCCCAGATGCTGCCTTGGATACACATAAGTTTGGATCTGTCCATTACCTGTTGTCTGGTCTGCCAACAATCAACTGGATATTAAGGCACACACTGCTACCCAAGTCAGGTGATCACAAGATGATCAGAGGACATGCCATCAACTTAATGCACATATTTGATGTCCCACAGAAGTTCAAGGTTATGAGCCTGATTGTTGAGACAATCAAGAGGACTGCTGCTGATCAAAAGAGAAGTTGTGGGTATGACCCACACATTCAGGAGCTCATTATCTCAAAGATGGGCACAGGCACATATCTTTTCGACAAGGAGTACCTGCACATCTATCCTGAATTTGAAGATAATACAATAGTGAAGGATGAAAATGAACCATCTTCAGCTCAAGCACGTGAAAAGAGAGAGAAGGCTAAGGCAGAGAAGGCTGCAAAGATGCCAACAGCAAAGGAGGCATCTCAGGTGTTCTTGAAAAGCAAGCAAGACCAGCTTGGATATCTGATCCAATCCACCTTGAGGATTGAGAAGGGCTTGGCCACCCTGACCAAGAACCAAGAGAGTCTGGAAAGGATCATTGAGCGAAAATTCTATAACCTTGATGTCAAGGTGACAGAGATCCAAACTGCAGTTGAGCAACTTCAGGAGGAAGAAGAGGAGAAGAAGGGCAAGTCTACCACAAATGCTTTTGCTAGAGTGCCCAGAGGACAGAGATCTACTGCAGTGCCAGTGACAGACACTAGAGCTACAACATCAGCACCAGCAGCTACAGCTCTAGTTCTACCTCCAGCAGCTACTCCACCAGCTCCAGCTACATCATCAGAAGCTTTCATTCTTGGAGTTCTATCGACACCTCCCACCAAAGATCAAGCCTGAGAGTCGTTTAGCACTATGCATTTTTGAACTTTTTGGTAACTTGTTGCCAAATGGGGAGAAAAATGTATAGATCATAGGCTTCGAGAGAGAGAGAGAGAGTTGGTTTTTATCTCTCTTTGCACTTATTTGGTTTGTTTGATACTTTATTGTGTACTTGTGTGAGCTACTTGTGAGATACTTGTTTGATCTTGTGTTTGATCATATGCTACCCTTGATTCTTGTTTGATGATATTATTTCTTATATCCTAGATGATCATTCACTTGTTTTGGTGATGAGTGCATACTTTAACTTCTATCATTTTGAGCGCTCCACCAAGATGTATGTGACATGGAAGAGTAAGCCATGATCCTAATAGATTGTGCATTTGCATTCAAAAGAAAATTTTAAATAATGCACAAATTTAGGGGGGGCTCTTGCTTATCACATACTTCTCAAAGTGACGTTGTTTTTCAAATACTATTTATCACTTGTCGAAGCTTTGATCTATATGTTGTCATAGACTAACAAAAAGGGGAAGATTGAAAGTGCAACTATCCCTGGGTGGTTTTGGTAATTCCTAACAACATATAGCTCATTGAGCTAATGCTATTCCAAGATGAGTATTTCAGGAAAGCTCAATGGTTGGCATGGCATGGATTATAAAGTGGACCCTTCAAAATGCTAAGGATAAAAGATTGGCTCAAGCTCAAAGCAGAAGACTCTACATTTTCTATTTTAGTGATCCAAGATCACATTGAGTCTATAGGAAAAGCCAATACTATTAAGAAGGGATGAGGTGTTGCTTAATGAGGTGCTTGCTCAAAATGCTTAGTGATATGCTCCAAAACCCTCCACTACTTTCTCATATCCACATATGTCCCACACCAAATATCCAACTCGGCCCCACCGATTCTTTCTATCAGGCGCCACCGAGTTCAGTTGACATAGCCACTACCAGAAACCCTAGTCTTTTCAATCTCACCGATAGGGATCTCGGTCTCACCGAGATGGGATTTTAATCTTTCTATTTCCCTTCGTAACGTTTTGGTCAAACTGACATGAGCGATCGGTCCCATCGAGATTGCAATGCAAACACTCTGTTTCCTTTTCGTAACGTTTCGATCCAACCGAGATGAGCGAATCGGTCCCACCGAGTTTGCCTGACCATCTCTCTGTTTGTCTATTACCAAAATTGGTCCCACCGAGTTTGTGTAATCGGTCTGACCGAGATTACGTTATGCCCCAACCCTAATGAAATCGGTCCCACCGAGTTGACATGTCGGTCCCACCGAAACACCTAACGGTCACATTATGAACCAAATCGGTCTGACCGAGTTCTCTGAATCGGTCCCACCGAGTTTGGTGATGTGTGTAATGGTTAGATTTTGTGTGGAGGCTATAAATACCCCTCCACGCACTCTTCATTCGTGGAGAGAGCCATCAGAACATGCCTACTCTTCCAATACATATTTTCTAAGAGAGAACCACCTACGCTTGTGTTGAGGTCAAGATATTCCATTCCAACCACATAAATCTTGATCTCTAGCCTTCCCCAAGTTGCTTTCCACTCAAATCTTCTTTCTACCAAATCCAATCCTATCAGAGAGAGTTGAGTGTTGGGGAGACTATCATTTTAAGCACAAGAGCAAGGAGTTCATCATCAACACACCATTTGTTGCTTGTTGGAGAGTGGTGTCTCCTAGATTGGCTAGGTGTCACTTGGGAGCCTCCGACAAGATTGTGGAGTTGAACCAAGGAGTTTGTAAGGGCAAGGAGATCGGCTACTTCATGAAGATCTACCCTAGTGAGGCAAGTCCTTTGTGGGCGACGACCATGGTGGGATAGACAAGGTTGCTTCTTCATGGACCCTTCGTGGGTGGAGCCCCCCGTGGACTAGTGCAACCGTTACCCTTCGTGGGTTGAAGTCTCCATCAATGTGGATGTACGATAGCACCACCTATTAGAACCACGCCAAAAATCTCTGTGTATACATTGCGTTTGCTCCCTCAAACTCATCCCTTTACCTTCATATGCAATTGTTTTACATTTAGCTACTATACTCTTAGAATTGCATGTGTAGGTTGATTGCTTGACTTGTGCTATGTTGCTAAAACCTGCCAAGAACTAAAATTGGGAAAAGGCTAGATTTTTATTTGGTCAAGTAGTCTAATCACCCCCCTCTAGACATACTTTCAATCCTACAAAAACCTCAAGCTTGGGGATGCTAGTTTTGCTATGACTACCATTTGTTGTAATGATCATGATTGGGGTGATTCTTCTTTTGATCTTGAAAATTTATTTAAGACCCATGATGAGTATGAGATTGATAATAGTGTTTGCAATATTATTGAAAGTGGGTTTGGAAGATTGTCAACATTAGATCCCACATATTTTGAGATTGTTCAATCTTATGATTTTTTTTGATAAAAGTGGGTTTGGAGAGGTCATGACTTCAGTTAATGTTAATCCCACTATTTTGGAAGAGTGTTAACTTTGAATGAATGTGGATCATCTTGAAAATATTGTATGTGATAGTTATTTTGTTGAATTTTCTTATGGTCCTACATGTAATTATTATGAGAGAGGAAAATATGGTGGTAGAAATTTTCATGTTACTAAATTACCTCTCGTTATGTTGAGATTGCTATTGTTTCTTTCCGCTTCCTTGCATATGCTAGTTTTTGCTTGCCTTGATAATTTGTTTGCCTATAAGATGCCTATGCATAGGAAGTATGTTAGACTTAGATGTGTTTGTTACGTGTTTTATGATGCTCTCTTTGTGCTTCAATTCTTGTCTTTCATGTGACCATCGTTGAAATCTTATGCCTAGCTATAAGGCTTTAAAGAAAAGTGCTTGTTGGGAAACAACCCAATATTTTTCCTTGCTGTTATTCAATAAATAATTTATCTAACCTCTGTTTTGGTTGTGTATTTTGTGATTAATTAGTGTTTGTGCCAAGTAGAACCGTTGGAAAGACTTGGGGAAAGTCTTTTTGATCTTGCTGTAAAAAACAGAAACTTTAGCGCTCACGAGAATTGCTGCCATTTTTTACTGGAGAGTGATATTTAGTTAATAATTTTTGAAGATGATTAATAGATAAATTACTCACTTCCAGCAATTCATTTTGGAATTTTGACGGTTCAAGAAGTATTCGAAATCTACAGATTACTACAGACTGCTCTGTTTTTGACAAATTCTTTTTTTCGTGTGTTGTTTGCTTATTTTGATGAATTTATGGCTAGTAATAGAGTTTATGAACCATAGAAAAGTTGGAATACAGTAGGTTTAACACCAATATAAATAAATAATGAGTTCATTACATTACCTTGAAGTGGTGATTTGTTTTCTTTTACTAATGGAGCTCTCGCGAAGATTTTCTTTTAAGTTTTGTGTTGTGAAGTTTTCAAGTTTGGGGTAAAGAGTTGATGGACTATGGAACAAGGAGTGGCAAGAGCCTAAGCTTGGGGATGCCCAAGGCACCAAATGTAAAATCCAAGGACACCAAAATCCTAAGCTTAGGGATGCCCCGGAAGGCATCCCCTCTTTTGTCTTCGTTTATCGGTAAATTTACTTGGAGCTATATTTTTATTCACCACATGATATGCGTTTTGCTTGGAGCGTCTTGTATGATTTGAGTCTTTGATTTTTAGTTTAACACAATCATCCTTGCTATACACACCTTTTAAGAGAGACACACATGAATCAGAATTTATTAGAATACTCTATGTGCTTCACTTATATCTTTTGAGCTATATAGTTTTTCCTCTAGTGCTTCACCTGTATCTTTTAGAGCATGGCAGTGGTTCTATATTATAGAAATTATTGATCTCTCATGCTTCACTTATATTATTTTGGGAGTCCTTTAGACCAACATGGCAATTTTCTTGTAGGCATTATAAAACTTTCATATAAGTGCATTGAATACTAAGAGAAGTTTGATACATGATAATTGTTTTGAGATATGGAGATGGTGATATTAGAGTCATGCTAGTTGAGTAGTTGTGAATTTTAGAAATACTTGTGTTGAAGTTTGTGATTCCTGTAGCATGCATGTATGGTGAACCGTTATGTGATGAAGTGGGAGCATGATTTATTTATTGATTTCCTTCCTTATGAGTGGCGGTCGGGGACGACCGATGGTCTTTTCCTACAAATCTACCCCCTAGGAGCATGCGTGTAGTACTTTGTTTCGACAACTAATAGATTTTTGCAATAAGTATGTGATTTCTTTATGACTAATGTTGAGTCCATGGATTATACACACCCACACCCTTCCACCATTGCTAGCCTCTCTAGTACCGCACAACTTTCGCCGGTACCATAAACCCACCATATATCGTCTGTCGGCATTCTGGGAACGGGGGTCCCCAGACTTGCCTGCCTGCGGCCTGCAGCGTGGCTCAAAGGGGGGCCCAGCGCGGCCCATCTTCACCAACACAAACCCAAGACCCTCGCGAGGGGCCAAGCCTCGCGGGGCGGACGACATGGAGCTTCCTCAGGCACGGCCTCGTCAGGCTGGCTCGCGAGGAGGCGGAGAGATCAAGGTGGGGTACCTCATGAGGTGCCCGTGACGCAAGCCATGACGACCAAGGGCGCCAGGCAGGTGCCAGCCCGCGCAGTGTCCTCCTTTCCCCTTTGGTGCAAAGGGGGCAAGCACAGCCGCGGGGTACCGAGGCATCATGCAAAGGTTGCCGTTTTGGTGCAACAAGACCAAGACCGGGAGGACCGCAAGATGGAGGTCATCGTGGAGCCCAAGACGGCGTCACCACCAGAGCTTTGTGCAGGCGAAGACTACTTTTGTCAGGATAGCTGGTACTAGCTGTCCCCTTTCAAATTAGCCCGCCATTGTTGGCTCCCTTCCCGCTCGATATTTGGGAAGAGGACTAGGGCCTCTATAAATAGGACCAGCCACCCGTAGGATCGGGGGGCGAGACGAGAAGGGAGAAGAGAGGAAAAAGGATCGAAGGATCAAGAGGTGAAAAGGGGGCAGGCAGAGAGAGAGGGCAAGGAGAGAGAGAGAGAGACAGAGAGAAGGGTGGCTAAACTCCTCCCAACGGTTCACCTCCCAGGCAAGAACAGACCCTCGCGAGGCTGTTCTTCCTTGTATTGTTCATCATCGTCAGCCCAAGAGGCAATCCACCACACCACACGCTGGAGTAGGGTATTACACCACAACGGTGGCCCGAACCAGTATAAACCTTGTGTCCCTCGTGTTATTCTTTCCATAGATCAGATCTTAGCGAGGCGGAGGGGCGCAGGTAGGTAGGAGGCGAAATCTCCGATCGCACCCCAGTGTTCGAACCTCAAGGATCTGCCGGAACCTGAAATCCGACATCTGGCGCACCAGGTAGGGGTGCGCCGGAACCCTCCTTCTTCTGCTTCGTGCCCCGTCGCGTCGTCATCAACATGTCCGGCGACCAGGCGGGCAACCCAGATCCGTGGGCGGCGTGGCCCGCCCACGCAGAGCCGCTCGCCTCAGGCGACCCCGTGCCCCAGGCAGCTCGCGGTCCGCAGGGTGCTGTGGGCCGCGGGTGACGTGGACAGGATTCGACAGCTCTCACACCGCGGCAAACGCGGCCGGCAGCAAGGGCCCCCAATCAAGCCGCGACCACGACACTGTACACCCGCAGGGAGCAGGCGAACTCGAGGGCCGCGCTCACAGTGGCCCGAGAGCTGCTGCAGTGCAGGCTGCTAGAGGGCGGCCGCGACGTGCTGCTGAGGCGAGTGGCAGAGCTCCTGGGCTTCGTTGCCTCGGGGGCTCACCCCTTCTGCACCCAGCTCCCTTCTCAAGCCCAGGGAGGCCCGCGCGGGGGCTTCGCGCGCGCCTGCGGGCTCCAAGGCTACTCCAACGCCAGCGAAGCTGTCAGCACCGGACCGGCAGCGGCGCTGCCCCCGCTCCCGGTCCGCGAAGAAGAAGGACTCGACGCGACCCGCGGCCCCAGTGGACAGCCATGCTGCCACCCCACGGTGGGCACGTCAGGCAGGACCGCGTGGCATGCGGAGCATTACGGCATGGCATTCAGGATGACGGCGCCAGAGGAATACGTGCCCCTCATGATGGACCAAGGACACCCACACAAGAACAAAGAAGGCTCGCTCCACAGCCCAAGCTGGGGGGACGAGGCGCCAGAAGCTGAGCCTTTCCAGGAACCCCAGGACGGCCCCACTAGCCACGCTGGAGGCAACGATTATCGGGTACCGCTAATTCTTCAGGAGCAGGCATACGCTAACCATGGATCACAGGAGGTGCAGGTCGCCACAGCGAGCAGCTGCCCCGCTCCCACGGTCTCTTACCCCTCGGGAGGAGAGCGCAGGGGGCTGCTGGAGAGGGGCCGGAATCCGACATCCCCACTGCGGCATTCGGAGCAAGGTGTTCTCAGGAGGTAGGCCCTCCGCTGGGGAGGTGCCCCAGGGCCTGCCCCCGGCGGAGGACCCGTGGTCGTCGGGGGAACCGCTGGCGACTGCTCTACCCCATCGGCGGCATCCTGGTTTCCGGTCGTCGTTGATGGCACTAGAGTGAGGCGCAAGGCGGGGCCCTCATATGGCGATATGAAGCAAGGCCGGTACCTGTGAAGAAGGCCCAGTGCCTGTGAAGCTCGCTACCCCGTGACACTCTCACATAATAATGAGTGGGGTTGTACACGCCCCGGAGTCTCAGGGGTGCCGGCCTCAGGCCCTGGGGCTCCCTCCCACGCCCAGTGGCAGCACTTAGCTCCACGCTGGTGAGAAGACATCCAAGACTAGATTAGGTGCCGGACGCGGCCTTTTGTCTGCTTTCGTTGCTTTTCCCTTTGGTTGTCACTTTCCCCCACTAGATTCAAGTTGGATTCCAATTTGAGATTTGCGTGTGTTCGGGGAAGGGGTGCTTAGTCTCGTTCGAGCAATTTCTCGCGTTTTGGTTACCACTTTGTCTCAGCTGCCTCCCCTCGTGAGCCCCTCGCGAGCCGGGTTAGGCCTAGCTTGCGCGCAGCCCAGACTGCCGCCGTCGCGTCCCCTCAGGAGGGTGTTTTACTATAGATCCAACAGATTCAATCAGGGAACACTCGGGACACCACAACCTCCCACGGGCTACCTCAGGGCCAGCACGGGACAAAGGTAAACTAGCCAACCAGCGCGTCACTTAAGCCAACCACTTGGCGCGGGCGCATGGGCAGTATAGCATCTACTAACACGATCAACACAGGTTTTACATAAGGGGCTCCCCCTCCAAAATGCTCTCACCGCCATCAGGCCAAAACCTGAGTTCTATTCATGCAGGGTAAGGAAGTAGGAATGATACACAGTCAGTCGGATAAATCCCCCAATGCATCCTCAGGAGCACCACCCGAGCCGTTGCTGGCGTCGCTGAACTCGCCATCGCTGTCCGCGTCGCCAGCAGCGGCCTGAGGGCCGTTCACCCCGCCGCCCTCGTCGGCAGCCACGATCACGCCGTCGTCGTCTGAAGCGAAGGCCCTGATAAGAGCATCCACATTGTCTTCCACCCAGTGCGCCAGGTCGCCTCGGACGGCCTGGGGGACTCGGGCGATGGCGGCGTCAAAATCGAAGTGGGGATCCATGTTCCGCAGATGGCTGAAGACGCGAGAAAAGGTGCGCCCGAGCAGGGCGTGGCTCCTCTCCTCCACCAACCTTTCAGCCCTGACCGACCACGCCTCCAGCTGCGTCACCCGACGTCTGACCTCGTCCAAGACACGGGCTTCCTGTGCAGCGACATCATCCTCCGCCTGCGTCACCAAGCGCTCCCTCGTCTCCAGGCACTCGTACTCGCGGGTACGTTCGGCGGCTTCCAGCGTCAGCACCTCCTCACGCTTCTGGAGCTCTGCTGAGTCGCTAGAGGCCACCTTCATCGACGCGAGAGCTGCCTCACGCAGCTCCACCTGCTCCTCCAATGAGTGGCACCAGGCCAGGAGCTCCCGAGCCCGCTCCTCCACCGCCTTTCGCCGCCGGTCGGCTTCCCGGGCCTCCTCAGCAGCCCAAGATCGGGCCTCCCGAGAGGCCACCAGCGACACCTTGGCCTCTACATCGTCAAGATTGCGCTGACGGTGCACAAGGGCGATGGCACCCTCCAGCGCGCGCCTCTCCGCAGCTAGGTGCAGGCCCTCGGCCTCAAGGCGCGCGTCTTCATCAGCCAGCTCCTCACCAAGCAGGCTCACCGCGTCAGCCGCCCTTCGAAGGAATCCTTGGCGGAGAGCGCGACGCTCCAGAGCACGCTCGAGCACGTTCTCCACACCATCATCTGCACCAAGCAAGCGCCAGCTATCTAATCATCACCAACACTAGCTAGCTTAAATAGGAAACATTCACTTTGTAACAGAAGCAAAGATATCATCGAGTTCAACATAATCATCACCAACATCGAAGTTCAGGACACGGACATGAGACACTATAATTAAGAGCATGAATTAGTGCTGCTCCTTCTCAGGTAGAATAGCATAGAACATGTATAGCTCTCCTGATTCATCATACTGGAGCATGCAGATGAATCTGTCTCCTAATCTTGGGTTGCACTTCTCCTTGCTGCCCCCTAGTACTTCTCTGCGATTGTTAACAATTTTGCTCCAATCTTTCACTATTAAGCATTCTTCACTTTCAGAAATCCTGAGTGCACTCATGTGCAATGTAGGATATCTTGGCCGTAAGCTAACCATTGACATGTCACCTTTAGTCTTCATCCACTTAGGCACAACTGTCATCGGAAGTCCCTGTTGAAGAACATCGTATAGTAATTAATATACTAAGCAATGAAAGTTTAGCTTCAAAAATAATGTATGAAAAAGATGCACTAATTAAGGACAAATAGTTAAAATCTTACCATCTTTCGATTATAGATGTGACCGTAGTTCAATACGATCACCATTGGTCGCACGTTTTGAGTACTAACATTTCTAAGTTCAGGAATTTTTTTTGTCTTGACAGTATTAAGATCCTCAAGCCATGAAACATAATGACTTATCTCCTCGCAGTTTAGTTGAGCCCCGGGGCAGTAGTAGGTCCTGTCTACCAAGCGCCGGACATGTTTGCTTGAACCGAAATAAGTTGACAATACAAATTAGTTGTCAACTATTTTTGAATAAACTATATCAAAGACATAAACATATGCATGCATGGTTGAGAAAAACTCACATAATGGTAGAACTGGAGGCGTTTGCACATCGACTCAGATGTCTATATTACCTTCAATATCATCTTCTGGACGAATATCAAAGGTGACAACCATACCAGGCTCAAATGCATAAGCCTTGCATAGTGCTTGCCAAGTTTTGCATTCAAAATGGGTGTATGTGTCTCCATTATATAATTTGACATTGAAAGTATACCCATGCTCCATATTCAAGTAAAATCTCTTTACCTCCATATCATCTATAGCACTAAAACCTATCTTATCCAAGACAAAAATTCTTGCATGGCAGGGGATGCGCTAGTAGAATAGTGAAAATTTAAAATTATAAGTTGAAGCAAATGAAGCATAAGTTTTGCATTCAAATAATAATTGACAAAGTGACTTACTGTATCAACTTCGAATGTCTCATCCAGCTAGATGCTGAAGCGCCTACCATCAACAAGGAAATTTCTGTCGCACAGGCCGCGCTGGTCTTCACAGTGTTCGCACATAATGAAATCTTTTTCGTCGTCAGATGACATTTCCTATGTTCATATAGGTGAAACATTAAACACCTATTACTATCTAACATTAATTAATATCTAGCCAAATATATATTCATCTAACATTTGACATTAATATATCTAACTATATTCATCTCTAACAATTGACATTACTATATATTTAACTTTTCTATCTAATTCATCTAACATTCGACATTAATCTAACATTTATATAAACTCAAAATATATAAAAAATTAAATAAACAGAAAAACTCATTAACAAATAATATTTTAATTAGATCATCAAATCTCAGATACCTAAATTTTCTTACTAAAAATAAACTAGTTATATTAATTATTGAACTAGTTCAAATCTCATATACCTAAATAAACTAGTTATATTAATTATTGAACTAGTTCAAATCTCATATACCTAAATAAACTAGTTCGACAATTTTCTTACTAAAAATAAACTAGTTATATTAATTATTGAACTAATTCAAATCTCATATACCTAAATAAACTAGTTTGATAATTTTCTTAATAAAAATAAACTAGTTATATTAATTATTCAACTAGTTCAAATATCTAGTTCGACAATTTTCTATCTAGCTAATTCATCTAACATTCGAAATTAATCAAACATTCGATCATCTAATTAACTTTTCTAAAAAACAGAAAATAAGTAAAAAAATGTGTGTGTGTATGTGTGTGTGTATGTGTGTGTAGTGTGTACGTATATATGCATATGTGTGTATGTGTGTATGTGTGTAGCCCCGTACGCCGCCGCCCCGTACGTACGAGCGGGGGCACCGGCGTACGGGGCGGGGGCGGCAGCGTACGTACGGGCGGGGGCACCGCCATACAGGTCGGGTGCGACGACTACGGACGGGGGCGCGGCGGGTATACGCGAGAGCGAGAGACGTACGGGACCACGGCGGGACGACGACGGACGGCGGCGCGCGGCGTTCGGGGTGGCGGCGCGAGACGGAGACGACGATGGGCGGCGGCGGGGACAGCGACGACGACGATGGACGACGGGCGACGAGCGGCGAGGACGGGTTCGAGCGGCACACGAGAGGTTGGAGACGAAAGAAGTGGGAGATCTAACTGAATTTTCGTAAGTGTTGTATATATAGGAGAGGCCTTTAGTACCGGTTGGAGCCACCAACCGGTACTAAAGGCCAACTTTGGCCAGGCCAAGAGGCGGGAAGAGCAGGCCTTTAGTACCGGTTGGTGGTTCCAACCGGTACTAAAGGCCTCGCGCTGCCACCCCAAGTTTAGTCCCACCTCGCCGGGCGAAGGGCAGCCGCACTGGTTTATAAACCCAGCCACGGCTGCCTCTTCGAACTCCTCTATATAGCAGGCTTCTGGGACTAATTAATTAGGGCGCGCTGCCTTGTGAGCCTGCTGGCCCTTCTAGGCCTGCATTTGCACACCCTAGGTCTGGCAGGCCCACTAGGCAGCGCGCCAACAAATTTTTTATATAGTTTTTTCTTTTCTGCATTATTTATTTTCTTCTATTTATTTTTGTGTAGTTTTTTATATAGTTTTTTCTTTTCTGCATTATTTATTTTCTTCTATTTATTTTTGAGTAATTTTTTTGTATAGTTTTTTTATTTTCTGCATTATTTCTTTTCTTCTATTTATTTTCTTCTGGAAATTGAATGCTGCATACTGAACAATTAGGTAAATGACCGAAAAACAACAAATGATGTCAGAACATGTTGGAAATTGATGACGTCGCTTTGAATGCTGTATACTGAACACAAAAGAAGTCCAGAGTTCAAATAATTTAAAAAACATTGAAGTGGCCGTATAACAGATGAGTTCTCGTCCGAAACCCCGATACTCCGAAAGAGTATGTCCAGTTTGTACACGAAGTGCGTCCAGTTTTTGCCGTGACCCTCTCTACTCTTTCGTGCACGATATGCGGGCGATATGATGATACCATGCCAAGTTTCAACATTTTCAGGATTCATTTTGTAGTGATTTTCAATTTCACGGTCATTTAGCTCTCTAAACAATTAGGTAAATGACCGAAAAACAACAAATGATGTCAGAACATGTTGGAAATTGATGACGTCGCTTTGAATGCTACATACTGAACACAAAAGAAGTCCGGAGTTCAAATAAGTTATTAAAAATAAAAAAGAGGTGTAATGCTGGTTAATTTGCTTCAAGCCATTCGGAATAGTGTAGACTGCACTGCACATAGCTCAGTGCAATCTATGCTATTCCGCAAGGCTTAAAGCTAATCAACATGTAGGTGAGCATTGCAACTCTTCATCATTTTCTGTGCACTCACGGCTTATAAACCGCTCATACTACCTCTCTCTTGGCGAGGTGGGACTAAAAATCAGCTTACAAAGAAACTCTAGTACCGGTTCAGGGCATGAACCGGTACTAAAGGTCTTCGTGGGGGCCCCAGACTGACCATAGCCTGACACAGCCTCATTAGTACCGGTTCGTGGCATGAACCGGTACTAAAGGTTACCCACGCACCGGTACTAATGATGCCCGCCCGCCTAGCCGTTGGAACCAGCACTAATGGTCACATTAGAGCCGGCTCAAATTCAAACCGGCACTAATGTGCTTCACATTTGACCCTTTTTCTACTAGTGAGAGTAGTGTTGGTGAGGATAGCCTCACCGCTCTTGGCCAGTTGCCAGAGAACCCAACATGCCCGAAGGCTATGTGTCGGTTCGGTGCTCGGCGTCGTATGTATCTGACAGGGCTTGTCGAGAGTTCGTCAAGGACGATTTTATATCCCATGAAGGGCTTGTTTTTCCTGTCACTTGGCTTATGATCGGATGCCTCGTAAGGGTGCATCCATTTTGCACGTCCGGTGGGCTGCTTAATGGAAGGAGGTTCCCATCGGGATGTCTAGGCTTTCCAGGCGCTTTCCATCGGGCAGTACTTCTGTACTATGTGCGTCAAGTCTGCAAACTGATGTATGCGGCGGTGGTTGAGGGCATTGAGAATTCCCTCGTCCGTATAGTTGCGGCAAAACACTAAAAGTGTGCATCGTCGTAGCAATCTTTAATCTTGTTTTTTACAAGGAGGAATCTGGCCTAGAAGTGATTGACCGTTTCCTTAGGCTGCTGTCGTATGTACATTAGGTTAGATATGTCTGGAGGGCCTGAATTGCTTGGGGAATATTGATTGTGGTGGGTGGGTGGAACAAAATCCAAATCCCGACCCACAATTGGATCCGACGCTTGAAGAATCTCCGAGGTCACCGGTTCAGGATCAGGAAGGTCCTGATGATTTCTGGGCTCGATGCGTGGTCCTATGTTCAGAGGACATGAAGTCTCTTCTCGAGGATGGGTATTTGGCTCGCAGGGTTCGGAAATCCGAATATAGCTGGTTTTTAATTTTAGGAGAAGAAGCATTCTCGGCTCGTTCCTCCATGACCGCTACCAAGTGGGTGATCGGTGGGGAATTGATCTCCCTCTGATCGGGCTTGAGCCCAATCTGATCATAGTCTGTTGCTACCCCCAGGGCGGCGATGCGATCTAGCAGCTCGTTCTAGACGAGACATCTGTCGGGTCCATCTTTTCGGAGTGTTCAAGGCCGATACGGAGAGGATGTTTGGCGATTGTGGGGGCGCCGTTGGCTTAACGGCCGAGCGTGCGCCCATGGTAAAACTACCGAGCTGGAGGACCTGTCCTAGAGCTAGGGTCCTTCCAGAAGTGATGTCATCATTAATGACATGGTGAGCCATCGATCCTTCTATCGACAACACAAAGGAAATCCCAATGAAAGCACCAATGTCGGGGTCAAAACAGGCCAATCTCGGGTAGGGAGTCCCGAACTGTGCGTCTGAGGATCGAAGGTAACATGGGACAAGGGGAACATGATGTTTACCCAGGTTCGGGCCCTCTTAATAGAGGTAAAACCCTATGCCCGGCTTGATTGTATTTGATGAGTATAGGGGTTACAAGAGTTAATCTACCTCGAGATCGAAGTGGCTAAACCCTAGATGTCTAGCCTGTATGAATTCTGATGGCCTTTATGGACTAAACCCTCCAGTTTATATACACACCGGAGGGGCCTAGGGTTGTACAGAGTCGGTTTGTGGAAGAAGGAAATTACATATCCGGAGACCAACCTTGCTATCCACGCATAGGAGAGTCCTACCCGGACACGGAGGAAATCCTTCTTCTTTGTATCTTCACCGCTCATCAGTCTGGCCCACGTCCAGTAGTACGGACATCCGAGGACCCATTAATACAGGACTCCCTCACCAGACCAAGGTACCGTTTCTGTTGGGAAAATATTTTTGTGAGATTTTGTGTGACGTGATTCCAGTATCGATGATTTCGTGTCACTTGTTGCTGTGCGAGCTATGGTACAAAGAGAATGATGTCGAATATGATTTCGAAACACACAAATATATTGTCAAGAATGGTAAGAAGTGTGACCTCCTTCCCATGGGTGAGGGTCTTTTTATTGTTTGGAGGAAGGAACACATGGAGAAGATAAAAAAGTGGAAAGAAGCAAAGAAATGGGAGGTCGAAGCTACTGAAATTTTTATGGTCGTTGTTCAATCTACACCTACAAATATTATTAAAGAGATCGACTCGAAACCTGGGACGGTTTCATTTCAAGGAGGAGAGGATGATATGACCACATGTATTTTAACTAAGATGATCGTTGATGATAAAATAGCGTCTACACCTAGTACTGGATATACTATAGATGTTATCCAAGATGGAGATATACTAATGAAGATGGGTATTGTTCGGACTAAAGAATACTGTGGAAAGAAATAGAAATCTGGTGTGGTAAAAGGAAAACAACCGCGTTCAGAACTAGCACGTGCATGTGATTGTTTTGGTAATATCGGTGGACATGCAACTTGGGACTCTAAATTTTATGGAGTAACATATGCATGCAAGGTGTTAGGATATAATAAAAGAGAAAGTATAATTGCTGATTCGGTGGGATCCGTCAAGAAGATAACTGGCAGATATTTATTTCTCTTCTAGCCAGGCAAGGAACAAGCTCATTGCCAAAGAAGTCGTGCACGTGCCCAACTCTCCTTGAAAGACGTTGGATGGGGTCCACCTGCAGTATGGGAGGAACTTCAAATGGCATTCAGTAGAGTCCATATTTATCTCAGCTAGTAGTTTGTTTTAGTTGGTTGTTATTTTTAGTCAAGTAGTCTTTATTTCCTTTTTTTGCGCGACCAGTGTGTTGGTCAAACAAAGTTTGAGTCGGCTAGTTGTACTAGTATAAATATCCATTGTGCGGTCATTATGAAAGCAGGTTATATTTTTCTGATAGAAACAATGTGATTTTAGGGTAAATACCCGTATTGAGTTTTGGGGAAGCTATCTAAAAATCCCTAAGTTTTGGAGGAAGCTTTAGAAAACCTCTGTGTTGGCATTTATCTTCGTGGAAATTGTTTTGTGCGCGAGTACCATCAATGAGATTGGTTTTCTCGTGCTGAGCTATAAGGTTCAAACCCTCTACTTCATGTACATCGCGTGCGCGGGTGAGAGGTTGCTACTACTGAAGGTGGAGTGTCGTGAAAGATCAGACTATAACAACATATCGGATCTCACAATCGAGGTTTGGTCTACATCAGGTGGTATTCAGAGCAAGGTTGTTCACGACACTATGCAGCAGATGACTGGATTATCATGGAAGCTAAGCTATAGATTTCAGTTGGAGGAGGCAGGACGATGGGAAGGAGTTCTTCATAGTCGTGTTGTGGTACAAGAGAGATCATGTGCGATGACAATTGACCACGTGACTTTCATTAATGCCGCAATCATTGAGATGGTGGAGAAGTTGGAACTACTGATGACACTTCGTCCACAACCATACTCATCCCGTTTGGATCATGAAGAGCTCACTGTCATGCACCAGACCAAGCTACTGTTTCTGTTGGGACAATATTTTTGTGAGGTTTTGTGCGACGTGATTCCAGTATCGATGATTTCGTGTTACTTGTTGTTGGCCGAGCCATGGTACAAAGAGAGTGATGTCGTATGTGATTGCCAAACACACAAATATATTGTCGAGAAGGGTAAGAAGTGTGAGCTCCTGCCCATGGGCGAGGATCTTTTTATTGTTTGGAGGAAAGAACACATGGAGAAGATAAAAGAGTGGAAATAAGCAAAGAAATGGGAGGTCGAAGCTACTGCAATTCTTACGGTCGTTGTTTAGTCTGCAACTTCAAATATTATTAAAGAGATCGACTCGAAACCAGGGACAATTTCGTTTCAAGGAGGAGAGGATGATATGACTGCATGTATTTTAACTAAGATGATCGCTGATGATACAATAACGTCTACACCTAGTACTGAATATACTATAGACGTTTTCCAAGATGGAGATATACTAATGAAGATGGGTATTGTTTGGCCTAAAGAATACTACGGATATATAGAAATTCAAATCCGGTCTAATAAAAGGAAAACAAGCGCGTTCAGAACCAGCACGTGCATGTGATTATTTTGGTAATCTCGGTGGACATGAAACCTGGGACTCTAAATTTTATGGAGTAACGTATGCATGCAAGGTGTTAGGATATAATAAAAGAGAAAGTATATTTGCTGATTCATTGGGATCCGTCAAGAAGATAACTGGCAGATATTTATTTTTCCAGCCATGCAAGGAACAGGCTCCTTGCCAAAGAAGTTGTGTACGTGCCCAACTCTCCTTGAAAGAAGTTGGATAGAGTCCACCTGCAGTACGGGAGGCACTTCAAGTTGGCGTTCACGTAGAGTCCATATCTATCTCAGCTAGTAGTCAGCTGTTATTTTTAGGCAGGTAGTCTTTATTTCCAATTTGTTGTGCGGCCAGTGTGTTGGTCAAACAAAGTTTGATTCGGCTAGTTGTACTAGTATAAATATCCATAGTGCGGTCTTTGTGAAAGCAAGTTATATTTTTATGATAGACACAATGAGTTTTTAGGGTAAATACCCGTATCGAGTTTTGGGGAAAGCTGTCTAAAAATCCCTATTTTTTGGAGGGAGCTTTAGAAAATTTCTGTGTTGCGATTTCTCTTCGTGGAAATTGTTTTGTGCGTGAGTACCATCATTGAGATTGTTTTTGTCGTGTTGTTTCGTGAGGTTCAAACCCTCAACTTCGTGTACATCGCGTGCGTGGGAGAGAGGTTGCTACTACTGAAGGTGGAGTGTCGTGAAATATTGGACCATAACAATATATCAGATCTCGCAATCGAGGTTCGGTCTACATCAGGTGGTATTCGGAGCAAGGCTGTTCACGACACTCTGCAGAAGATGACTGGATTATCATGGAAGCTAAGCTATGGATTTCAGTTGGAGGTGGAAGGCCGGTGGGATGGACTTTCTCATACTCATGTTGTGGTACAAGAGAGATCATGTGTTATAACAATCGACCACATGACTTTGATTAATGCCACAAGCATTGAGATGGCAGAGAAGTTAGAACTACCGATGACACTGCGTCCATAACCATACTCGTCCCGTTTGGGTCATGAAGAACTCACTGTCACGCACCAGACCAAGGTACCATATCTGTTGGGCAAATATTTTTGTGAGGTCTTGTGCGACGTGATTCCGGTATCGATGATTTCATGTCACTTGTTGTTGGGCAAGCCATGGTACAAACAGAATGATGTCGGATATGATTGCCAAGCACACAAATATATTGGCAAGAAGGGTAACAAGTGTGACCTCCTGCCCATGGGTGAGGATCTATTCATTGTTTAGAGGAAAGAACACATGGAGAAGATAAAAGAGTGGAAAGAAGCAAAGAAAAGGGAGGTCGAAGCTACTGAAATTTGTACGATCGTTGTTCACTCTGCAACTACAAATATTATTGAGGAGATCGACTCGAAACCTGGGGCGGTTTCGTTTCAAGGAGGAGAGGATGATATGACTGCATGTATTTTAACTAAGATGATCATTGATGATACAATAATGTCTACACCTAGTACTGAATATACTACAGACGTTTTCCAAGATGGAGTTATATTAATGAAGATGGTTATTGTTTGGCCCAAAGAATACTATGGAAAGAAATACCAATCCGGCCTGGTAAAAGGAAAACAAGCGCGTTCAGAACCAGCACGTGCATGTGATTGTTTTGGTAATCTCTGTGGACATGAAACCTGGGACTCTAAATTTTATGGAGTAACGCATGCACGCAAGGTGTTAGGATATAATAAAAGAGAAACTATATTTGCTGATTCACTGGGATCCGTCAAGAAGGTAACTGGCAGATATTTATTTCTCTTCCATCAACGCAAGGAACATGCTCCTAGCCAAAGAAGTTGTGCACGTGCCCAACTCTCCTTGAAAGAAGTTGGATGGGGTCCACCTGCAGTACGAAGGCACTTCAAGTTGGCGTTCAGATAGAGTCCATATTTATCTCAGCTAGTAGTTTGTTTAAGTCGGTTGTTATTTTTAGGCAGGTAGTCTTTATTTGCAATTTGTGATGCGGCCAGAGTGTTGGTCAAACAAAGTTTGAGTCGGCTAGTTGTACTAGTATAAATATCCGTAGTGCGGTCAATGTGAAAGCTGGTTATGTTTTTATGATAGACACAATGTATTTTTAGGGTAAATACCCGTATCGAGTTTTGGGGGAAACTGTCTAAACATCCCTAAGTTTGGGTGGAAGCTTTAGAAAACCTCTGTGTTGCGATTTCTCTTCGTGGAAATTGTTTTGTGCGTGAGTACCATCATTGAGATTGGTTTTCTCGTGTTGTGTTGTATGGTTCAAACTCTCTACTTCGTGTACATCACATGTGCAGGCGAGAGGTTGCTACTACTGAAGGTGGAGTGTCGTGAAAGATCGGACCATAATAACATATCAGATCTCGCAATCGAGGTTCAGCCTACATCAGGTGGTATTCAGAGCAAGGTTGTTCATGACACTGTGCAGAAGATGACTGGACTATCATGGGAGTTAAGCTATGGATTTCAGTTGGAGGAGGAAGGCCGATGTGATGGACTTTTTCATAATCGTGTTGTGGTACAAGAGAGATCATGTGCTATGACAATCGACCACATGACTTTGATTAATGCCGCAAGTATCAAGGTGGTGGAGAAGTTCGAACTACCGATGACACTTCTTCCACAACCATACTCGTTCCATTTGGATCATGAAGAGCTCACCGTCACGCACCACACCAAGATATCGTTTCTGTTGGGACAATATTTTTGTGAGGTTTTGTGCGATGTGATTCCGGTATCGATGATTTCGTGTCAGTTGTTGTTGGGCGAGCCATGGTACAAAGAGAATGATGCCAGATATGATTGCCAAACACAAAAATATATTGTCAAGAAGGGTAAGAAGTGTGACCTACTACCCATGGGTGAGGATCTTTTTATTGTTTGGAGGAAGGAACACATGGAGAAGATAAAAAAGTGGAAAGAAGCAAAGAAAAGGGAGGTCGAAGCTACTGAAATTTTTATGGTCATTGTTCACTCTACAACTACAAATATTAACGAAGAGATCAACTCGAAACCTGGGACGGTTTCATTTCAAGGAGGAGAGGATGATATGACCGCATGTATTTTAACTAAGATGATCGTTGATGATAAAATAACGTCTACACCTAGTACCGAATATACTGTAGACGTTTTCCATGATGGAGATATACTAATGAAGATGGGTATTGTTCGGCCTAAAGAATACTGTGGAATGAAATAGAAATCTGTTGTGGTAAAAGGAAAACAACCGCGTTCAGAACCAGCACGTGCATGTGATTGTTTTGGTAATATCGGTGGACATGCAACCTGGGACTCTAAATTTTATGGAGTAACATATTCATGCAATGTGTTCGGATATAATAAAAGAGAAAGTATATTTGATGATTCAGTTGGATCCATCAAGAAGATAACTAGCAGATATTTATTTCTCTTCTAGCCAGGCAAGGAACAGGATCCTTGCCAAAGAAGTTGTGCACGTGCCCAACTCTCCTTGAAAGAAGTTGGATGGGGTCCACCTGCAGTACGGGAGGAACTTCAGATGGCGTTCAGTAGAGTCCATATTTATCTCAGCTGGTAGTTTGTTTAAGTTGGTTGTTATTTTTTGTCAGGTATTCTTTATTACCAATTTTTTGCGCGGCCAGTGTGTTGGTCAAACAAAGTTCGAGTCGGCTTGTTGTACTCATATAATATCCATTGTGCGGTCATTATAAAAGAAGCTTATATTTTTATGATAGACACAATGTGCTTTTAGGGTAAATACCCGTATTGAGTTTTGGGGAATGTAGCGACCCAACCTCAACGGTCAAGTCTCTGTGCTTCTGTGTCATCCCTGGATCGGTAATGCTGACACACACAGTACTCAAAGGATTTATAACAGAGTAGCAATCACACACTTATTACATCGAATGTCTCAAAAGAGAACTTATTACAATAAATGTGGCTTAAGGCCATCTAATACGATAATAGCGGAAGGCTTGGAAGATAAATTGAGTCCATCAACTCCAACGGCCTAGCTGAGCTGCACGACAATGGCCTAATAAACCTTACTCCTTGTCTAAAGAGTCTGCAACATAACGTTGCAGCCCGAAAACGGGTCACCACATGGAATATGCTGGCAAGATAACACAGTAGAGCAAGAACAGAATAATGCTATCACTACATGCATATTTGGCTGGTGGAAAGCTCTATGGTTATAGTATTGCGAAAAGCCAATTTTTCCCTACAACAAAGGAATAGATTTTAATTTAACTATCATGGTAGTTGAAATATCATTGAGAAGGTTCCTCCAACTCAATCCCAATTAAAGTAATTATCAACCCAACAATATTAAGTTAAAAAGTGATGAGATACTTAAGATACTCCAAGTACTAGATACTCAATATTGTCCATACCCGGGGACACCGCTAACCATGATTAGTTTATACATTCTGCAGAGGTTTGCACACTTTTCCCCACAAGACTCGATGGCCTACGTTGAATTTCTCGCACTACATGGTGTTTGAGAAATGAATGACCGAGACACAATCTTTCAGAAACATTAACTCTCTACTCCGGGCAGACCATACCAAACCTACAACCCACTACCTGCTGATCTACCTCTTCGAGAGCTTCACGTAACTTACTCAACTATGCTAGAGCCCATAATAGCTTATGGCTGCACACGAAAGTTTCTAGCATGAATAATCTCAGTTCCCTTTGAGCCTGGGTGGTGGTCCATAGGAAAATCACACGGAACCCCGGGATTTCCAAAAAAATACAGGCAACACTGGGTTCTCCAGGTGCCTCAATCGACCTAGATGTGTATTCAAGTTGCCACCTTAAGTTGAACCGTTAATTAACAATCTCACATCTATCATGGATTTCACTCAACCAAATCACGTCTATGAGCATAGCATAGCAATATAAGCAACACGTCGAAGTAACTCCCAAGGGTTTGAATGTAACAAGGCAATAGGTTCTATCTCATCAACTACTTCCCAACCCACATGTTATTGGCATCCTAATTGTGCAATGTTTGAGGATTGGAACTAATGCATAAAAACTGGGTGATAAAGGGGTATGATCAGAGTGTTACTTGCCTTGCTGATGACCATGAAACCTAGGGACTCCAAATAAGACGCTTCGCACTGCGGGAATTCTATCGCAAACAAACAATAGCATACATAAGCAATCAAGCAAAGAAGCACGGGTAAATCTCAAATAAGAAGATCTAACCAGAAAGTTCAACTTAAGAACTCCGGTTTGCAAAAAGAATCAAATCAAACGGAGGAACGAAGCTCAAACGGCGAAAGAAAACAAGATCCGTTTACTAATCAGGACTCAGGTCAAATTTTACAGTAGCAAAATCTTGTTTAAGTTGATTAAACAGAAAGAGGGTCTTGAGACGAAGATCTAGGCGCTTGAATCGCCTGATTCCGATAAACGAGCGAAAAGAGTAAACTAAAACGAAAATCGGATCAGAGATCGCGATCGGAAATAATCACGGAAAATAAGAAAACTAACGAACAGGCTAACAAACGAGCGTTCGTTGTCTGTAACTAACGAGCGAAAACCGTTCGTTTAAACGAACGTACGAACGAACATATGCTAAAGGGAAGAACCGGGAAAAACTGGCGAACCAATCTAAAAAATGACCTATGTTTTAAGAAAAAAAACGAATCGGTTTTCTTAAAAAAACGGCGGCGAACGGCTACTTCATCGGGTCCGGCGAGATACGGGGCTCTGGCGGGGCGAGGAGGCGAGGCGAGGCGGCACGGC
>NC_041392.1:561332842-561377990 GCF_002162155.2 Triticum dicoccoides | reverse complement strand
GGGGGGGAGGTGGCTTGGAGGAGGGGGCAAGGCGGCGGAGGAGAAGTTCGGCTCGGACTCCTGTCCGAGTCGGCTGCAGTGGCGGCGCGCGTCCTGGCGCGGGACGGCGACGCGGGAGATGGGCCGGCCCGGTTGGGTTTCGGCCGAGTCGGCGCCCGAAGATTTTTTTTAAACAATTCCTCCGAACAGAAAAAAAGCATAGAAAATAAAATAAAAAATCTAAAAATGCCAAAAAAAAATTCACCATCTAAATAAAATATTTAGAATGAGATGAACATTTTCTTGGCCCTAAAATGCAATTTTGAAAACGTGCAATTTTTCTAATGCAAACAAAATTGCAATAAACTCCAAATAAAAACAAATATTTGATTTTAATATTTTTCCTGCAATATTTCAATTATTTTGGAGAAGTCATATTATCTCCTCTCATATATTTTAATATGAAATATTTTCAGAGAGAAAAATAGTTAAAACCAAAAATCCTTGTTTCAATATTTGATAATAATCAAATTTGAAAACCAGGAAATCCCCAACTCTCTCCGAGGGTCCTTGAGTTGCTTAGGATTTTCAAGGATTGCGAGACGAAATGCAATAAAATATGATATGCAAGAATGATCTATGTATAACATTCCAAATTGGAAATTTGGATGTTACAAACCTACCCCCCTTAAGATGAATCTCGCCCTCGAGATTCGGGTTGGCTAGAAAATAGGTGTGGGTGGTCTTTGCGAAGATCATCCTCTCGTTCCCAGGTGGCTTTATCTTCGGTATGGTGGCTCCACTAAACTTTGCAAAACTTGATAACCTTACTACGGGTGACTCGACTGGCAAACTCCAAAATCTTGACTCACTTCTCCTCATAAGTCAAATCCTTGTCCAACTGAATCGCCTCCAAGGGTACGGTATCTCTTAGCGGCATATCGTCCATCTCAGCATGGCACTTCTTCAACTGGGAAACGTGAAACACATCGTGAACTCCTGACAGTCCTTCAGGTAACTCCAACTTGTAGGCAACTTCTCCCATCCGTTCCAAAACATGATATGGTCCTACAAATCTCGGGGCTAACTTTCCCTTAACTCCAAAACATTTCACTCCTCACAAAGGTGATACTCGCAGATATGCTCTATCTCCAATTTCATAAGTTACCTCCTTGCATTTCGAATCTGCATAACTCTTCTCTCTGGATTGAATTATCTGCAGTCTATCTCGAATCAGTTTAACTTTCTCCTCAGACTCTTTGATCAAGTCTGGTCCAAACAACTATCGGTCTGCAACTTCGTCCCACATGAACAGTGTTCTACACCTTCGTCCATATAGTGCTTCGAACGATGCCATCTTTAAACTGGCTTGGTAACTATTGTGGTATGAGAACTCTGCGTAAGGAAAATTTTCATCCCAACTAGATCCATAATCTAGCGCACATGCTCTCAACATGTCCTCCAGAATCTGGTTGACTCTCTCGGTCTGTCCATTCATCTGCAGGTGAAATGTTGTACTGAACTCCAATCTCGTTCGCAAAGTTTGGTGCAACTGATGCCAAAAATTTGAGGTAAACTATGTTCCTCTATCAGATACGATGGTCCTTGGAACTCCATGCAGACATACGATCTTGGACATATATATCTTGGCCAAGTTTGCACTTGTATAAGTTGTTTTCACTGGGATAAAGTGTGCCACTTTGGTCAAGTGATCAACTACTACCCATATAGAATCATATCCTGATTTGGTCCTGGGCAATCCGGTGAGAAAATCCATGCCAAGTTTATCCCACTTCCATTCGGGTATCGGCATAGGTTGTAGCAATCCTACTGGCTTTTGATGCTCTGCCTTCACTCCCTGACATACATCACATACAGCTACATACTCGACGATATCCTTCTTCATCCCTGTCCACTAGAAACATTCCTTCAAATCCAAATGCATCTTGGTGTTTCCAGGGTGTATCGAGTATGGTGAGTCATGAGCCTCCTGAAGTATTAATTTCCTGATCTCTGGGTCATTGGGCACATAAACTCGGTCCTCAAACCATAAGGTGTCGTACTCATCCTCACGAAAACCTTTGGCCTTTCCTTCGCTCATTCTCTCTTTTATCTTGGCAATCTCTTTGTCATCCTTCTGAGCTTCTCGAATCTTTCTCAACAATGTAGACTGAACCTCCATTGTTGCAACAAAACCTCTAGGAACAATCTCCAATTGAAGTTCCCGGAGATCCTCTGCTAACGCGTTCGGCAATCCCGTGCTCTCTAGGGTATTAGCATAACTCTTCCGGCTCAAAGCGTCTGCTACGACATTGGCCTTTCCTGGATGATAGTGCAACTTCATGACATAATCCTTTATAAGCTCCAACCATCTCCTCTGCCTAAGGTTCAGTTCCTTCTGTGTGAAGATGTACTTCAAACTCTTATGATCCGTGTACACATCACAATGGTTTCCAATAAGGTAATGCCTCCAGGTCTCCCACGCAAGCACTTCAGCTGATAACTCCAAATCATGCGTGGCATAATTCAATTCATGCGGTTTTAGTTGTCGTGAGGCATACGAAACAACTCTTCCTTCCTGCATAAGCACACTGCCAAGTCCTAAGTGAGAGGCGTCGAAATACACTTGGAAATCCTTACATATATCTGGCAGTGTTAGCACTGGGGCTGTAGTCAAATGTTTCTTCAACTCCTGGAAACTTGCCTCGCAATCTTCCGTCCAATTAAACTTGGTATCTTTCTTCAATAATTCCATCATTGGCTTCGCAATCTTGGAAAAATTCTCAATAAATCTCCGGCAGTATGCTCCGAGCCCAATAAAACTGCGGATCTCGCTAACTGATGTGGGTGCCAACGATTTAGTGACTGACTGAACCTTGGTGGGGTCTACTTCTATACCTTCTCCTGATATAACATGTCCAAGGAATCCGACTTCCTTCAAACAAACCTCGCATTTGCTGAACTTGGCGTACAACTGATGTTCCCTGAGTTTCTCGAGAACTAAACGCAAATGCTCCTTGTGCTCCTGTTTATTCTTCGAGTATACCATTATATCATCAATACACACCACAACGAACTTGTCCAATTACTCCATGAACACCTTGTCCATCATGCTCATGAAATAGGCAGGGGCGTTAGTCAGTCCAAATGACATGACCGTATATTCGTATAGCCCGTACCGTGTGGTGAATGCTGTCCTGGGTATATCCTTCTCTCGAATCTTCAACTGGTGGTATCCTGATCGCAAATCGATCTTCGAAAACACCTTAGCTCCTTGCAGCTAGTCAAACAGATCATTGATCATCGACAATGGGTACTTGTTCTTGATTGTCACTTCATTCAAGGCCCGATAATCAACAACCATTCTTAGGGACATATCCTTCTTCTCGGCCAAAAGCACTGGGGCTCCCCATGGTGATGAACTCCATCCAATGTAACCTTTCTCCAATAACTCCTTGATCTGTTTCTTAATCTCCTCCAGATCATTCGCGGGCATCCGATAGGGTCTCTTGGATATTGGCCCTGTACCTGGTAATAATTCTATCAAAAACTCGATGTCTCGATCTGGTGGCATGCCTGGTAATTCCTCTGGGAAAACATCCGGGTAATCCTTTACTACAGGCACTTCCTCCTGAACAACTCCCTTGAGGGTATTTACTTGGCTACTTCTTGGCGCGTGCCTAGATACATACTTGATCCTTTTTCCCTCAGGGATGGTGAGACAAATTGACCTAATAGCACAATCAATGCTTCCTCCCTTCTCTGACATCCAGTCCATTCCTAATATCACATCCAATCCTTGTGACTCCGAGATAATTAGGTCGGACGGAAAAACATGGTTGCCAATGGTTAAGGGTATCTAGTCGCACCATCGACTAGCCATATACTCTGCTCCAGGTGAGCTCACTAACAGAGGGGTCCTAAGGGTTTGGGTCGGTAGTTTAAACTTATCCACAAATTCCCTTGATATGTATGAATGAGATGCACCAGTATCAAAAAGAACAAGAGCGGTAAATGACTTAACCAAAAACTTACCTATAACCATGTCTGGATGCTCTTCAACCTCCTCCACGTTAATATGGTTTACTTGTCCTTTGTTGAATGGATTGGGCTTCTTCTCAGCGCTCCCATTTTCGTTTCCATTCTTACCTTCAGGGCACTCTGTGCCATAGTGTCCAGTCTTCCCGCACTTGAAACAAGTAACGTGGCTTAGGTCTCTCTTGGCGGGTGTGGCTGGATTGGGGCAGTTCTGATTGTTGCTTGCTCCATTCCCATTCCCATTCCTTGGGCCAGTATGGTTATGGTTACTTCCTCCATTATGGTTGTGGCCTCCATGGTTATGAACAAGTCCTCCCGAGTTCGGGATTAGGCGAGGCTTCTGTTGAGCTCCTGAGTTATACCTCCCTTGTCCATACTTCCTCTTACGGTTCTCAATCTGCTGTTGCTTCCCTTCAATCATAAGAGCCTTATCTAACAACTCCTGGTAGTTGTTGAATGTTTCCACCATCAACTGCATGCTCATCTCATCATTTAGCACTTCCATAAACATCTCCTGCTTTGCGGCATCTGTGGCCACATCATGAGGGGCATAGCGAGATAACTTGCTGAATTCATCCGCGTACTGAGCCACAGTACGGTTCCCCTTGCATAATTTGCAAAACTAATGCTTCTTCATATTCATGGCTCTAGTTGAAACATGGGTTGTGCGGAAAGCTTGCTGAAACTGATCCCATGTCACTGTGGCTATAGGGTAGGTGACAGTGTAATTCTCCCACCATGAGGCTGCTGGTCCATCCAACTGATGTGCGGCAAAATGCACCTTCTCAGCATCGGTACATCCTGCAGTGGTTAACTCCCTTTCAATCCTGCGGAGCCAATCATCTGCTACTATGGGCTCGGTGCTACTGGAAAACACGGCGGTTGCAACCTCAGAAAAACGGGCTAAGTTGTCAATTGGTGGTGGTGGTGGTGGATTGTTGTTATTGTTATTGCCTTGGTTCTGGACTAACAACTACATCAGGGTATTCTGCTACTGGATCAACTGAGTGAGCTCCGGTGGGAAAACGAATCCGGGGTCACGTCTCGAAGGCATCTGATGGGTTTAGAGGGGAGATATTTAGAATAGAATGAGGTCTAATGAGAAATCACTACCCATATGCACATGAGACAAACACAATCATTTCACTCAATCAATCAAGCAAGGGCATACAATCGATCTAGAACTATCGCAAAAGTGCTAGGACTACACTATTTACATGGTGGAATACTACTACTAATGTGGTGGTCTACTAAAAATATTCCTCGGTTGAAGACTCCATGATATCTGCTCCAGCTTCGTCTTCAAATTCATCATGCTAAGGTCGGAGTCGGTGTCGTCGATGATGATGTAGTCCTCCGAGCGAATCTCCTTGGGTACTTTGTCTTCTTCTCCTAGTGCGGGGTCTCCCATGAATACCCCGATCTTCTTAATCGGGTCGTCATTCTTCTCCAATAATGTCAAAATTTCCTCCTCGTATCCATCGCGTGTAAACTTAAGTTCTTCTTCCAGCTCGATGATCCTTGTCTTCGCCTTCTTCAGATCTATCATGCCTGCGCACATTTGATTCTCCAGGCGCCGAATGTGCTGGTTTAATTCCTGGATGAAAGCTCCAATTGATGTATCTTTCCTGGTGCTGATCATCTCCCATTGCTCATCTCGGCGCCCATAGATCTGGTGGATAGTATCCTTAAGCTCCTTTTGGTAAACTTCTCCAATGCGTCCCATGGTGATGTGAGCTGCCATACTCTTTCCTAGACTCCAGGTTGGTGCATCGAAAGAAAACTCTATGGGCTTAGTGACTGGCGTGAATGTCCTTCCTGGAACTTGAACTTGAATCATCCATCGCTCCTCTTCTGGTAAAGTGGCGTTGTAAGTCCCGGTGAAGCTTGGTATTCCTATGTTCAGGTACCTACTGACTTCTTTCAAGTGTCGTCCAAAGGGTGTGTCTTCATCCGGTTGTGCAAACTTGTTCCTTGCGTCCGCCATCCTAAATAGTGGAAAATGGAGAGGAGTCAGAAATGAGAAGAGAATAGTGATCTAGGGCTTTAGCTTAGTGGTCGTGTCCTACACTCAGCGTGTGCTCTGATACCATCTTGTAGCGACCCAACCTCAAACGGTCAAATCTCTGTGCTTCAGTGTCATCCCTAGATCGGTAATGCTGACACACACAGTACTCGAAGGATTTATAACAGAGTAGAAATCACACACTTATTACATCGAATGCCTCAAAAAGAACTTATTACAATAAATATGGCTTAAGGCCATCTAATACGATAACAACGGAAGGCTTGGAAGATAAAGTGAGTCCATCAGCTCGAACGGCATAGCTGAGCTGCACGACAATGGCCTAATAAACCTTACTCCTCATCTGAAAAGTCTGCAACATAATACGTTGCAGCCCGAAAACGGGTCAGCACATGGAATATGCTGGCAAGATAACACAGTAGAGCAAGAACAGAATAATGCTATCACTACATGCATATTTGGCTGGTGGAAAGCTCTATGGTTATAGTTTTGTGAAAAGCAAATTTTTTCCTACAACAAAGGAATAGATTTTAATTTAACTATCATGGTAGTTGAAACATCATTGAGAAGGTTCCTCCAACTCAATCCCAATTTAAGTAATTATCAATCCAATAATATTAAGTTAAAAAGTGATGAGATACTTAAGATACTCCAAGTACTAGATACTCAAGATTGTCCATAACCGGGGACACGGCTAACCATGATTAGTTTATACACTCTGCAGAGGTTTGCACACTTTTCCCCACAAGACTCGATCGCCTCCGTCGAATTTCTCACACTACATGGTGTTTGAGAAACGAATGACCGAGACACGGTCTTTCAGAAACATTAACTCTCTACTCCGGGCAGACCATACCAAACCTACAACCCACTACCTGCTGATCTAGCTCTTCGGGAGCTTCACGTAACTTACTCAACTATGCTAGAGCCCATAATAGCTTGTGGTTGCACACGGAAGTTTCTAACATGAATCATCTCAGTTCCCTTTGAGCCTGGGTGGCAGTCCATAGGGAAATCACACGGAACCCCGGGATCTCCAAAAAAATACAGGCAACACTGGGTTCTCCAGGTACCTCAATCCACCCAGATGTGTATTCAAGTTTCCACCTTAAGTTGAACCATTAATTAACAATCTCACATCTGTCATGGATTTCACTCAACCAAACCATGTCTACGAGCATAGCATAGCTATATAAGCAACGCGTTGAAGTAACTCCCAAGGGTTTGAATGTAACAAGGCAATAGGTTCTACCTCATCAACTACTTCCCAACCCACATGTTATTGGCATCCTAATCATGCAATGTTTGAGGATTGGAACTAATGCATAAAAACTAGGTGATAACGGGGTATGATCAAAGTGTTACTTGCCTTGCTGATGATCCGCAACACCTAGGGACTCGTAGTAGCACGCTTCGCACTCCGGGAATTCTATCGTAAACAAACAATAGCATACATAAGCAATTAAGCAAAGAAGCATGAGTAAATCTCAAATAAGAAGATCTAACTAGAAAGTTCATCTTAAGAACTCCGTTTTGCAAAAAGAATCAAATCAAACGGAGCAACGAAACTCAAACGGCAAAAGAAAACAAGATCCGTTTACTAATCTGGACTAAGGTCAAATTTTACAGTAGCAAAATCTTATTTAAGTTGATTAAACAGAAAGAGGGTCTCGAGACGAAGATCTAGGCGCTTGAATCGCCTAATTCCTATAAACGAGCGAAAAGATAAACTGAAACGAAAATCGGATCAAAGATCGCAATCAGAAATAATCGCGGAAAAATCCGATAAAAGAAAACTGACGAACAGGCTAAGGAACGAGCATTTCTTATCTTCTAACTAACGAGTGAAAACCGTTCGTTTAAATGAACGTACGGACGAACGTCCGCTAAAGGGAAGAACCGGGAAAAACCGGCGAACCGATCTAGAAAAATGAACTAGGTTTAAAAAAACGAAATCGGTTTTCTTTAAAAAAATAGCGGCGAACGGCTACTTCGTCGGGTCTGGCGAGACGCAGGGCTCCGGTGGGGCGAGGCAGCGAGGCGCTGTGGCGCAGGAGCGGCGCGGGAGGTGAGCTGCGGCGGCGGTGGTCGGTGCTGGTGGCGGGGGGTTTGGGGCGGCATATAAAGGGGGGGAGGTGGCTTGGAGAAGGGGGCAAGGCAGCGGCGGCGGAGGAGTCCGTCTCGGACTCCTGTCCGAGTCGGCGGCGGTGGCAGCGCGCGTCCTGGCGCGGGACGGCCGCGCGGGAGATGGGCTGGCCCGGCTGGGTTTCGGCCCAGTCGGCGCCCGAAGATTAAAAAAACAATTCTACTGAACAAAAAAAAGTCCTAGAAAATAAAATAAAAAATCTAAAAATGCCAAAATAAATTTTCACTATCTAAAAAAATATTTAGAACGAGATGAACATTTTCTTGGCCTAAAATGCAATTTTGAAAACGTGCAATTTTTCTAATGCAAACAAAATTGCAATAAACTCCAAATAAAAATAAATATTTGATTTTAATATTTTTCCTCCAATATTTCAATTATTTTGGAGAAGTCATATTATCTCCTCTCATATATTTTAATATGAAATATTTTTGGAGAGAAAAATAATTAAATCCAAAAATCCTCATTTCAATATTTGATAATAATCAAATTTGAAAACCAGGAAATCCCCAACTCTCTTCGAGGGTCTTTGAGTTGCTTAGGATTTTCGAAGATCGCGAGATGAAATGCAATAAAATATGATATGCAAGAATGATCTATGTATAACATTCCAAATTGGAAATTTGGGATGTTACAGGGAAGCTGTCTAAAAATCCCTAACTTTTGGAGGAAGCTTTAGAAAACCTCTGTGGTGGCATTTCTCTCCGTGGATATTTTTTTGTGCATGAGTACCGTCAATTTGATTTATATTCTCGTGATGAGCTGTAAGATTCAAACCCTCTACTTCATGTACATCGCGTGCATGGGCAAGAGGTTGCTACTACAGAAGGTGGAGTGTCGTGAAAGATCATACCACAACAACATATCGGATCTCACAATCGAGGTTCGGTCTACATCAGGTGGTATTCAGAGCAAGGTTGTTCAAGACACTATGCAGAAGATGACTAGATTATCATGGAAGCTAAGCTATAGATTTCAGTTGGAGGAGGAAGGCCGATGGGAAGGACTTTTTCATACTTGTGTTGTGGTACAAGAGAGATCATGTGCTATGACAATTGACCACATGACTTTCATTAATGCCGCAAGCATCAAGATGGTGGAGAAGTTGGAATTACCGGTGACACTTCGTCCACACACATACTCGTTCTGTTTGCATCATGAAGAGCTCACTATCATGCACCAGACCAAGCTACCGTTTATGTTGGGAAAATATTTTTGTGAGGTTTTGTGCAATGTGATTCCGGTATCGATGATTTCATGTCACTTCTTGTTGGGCGAGCCATGGTACAAAGAGAATGATGTCGGATATGATTGCTAAACACACAAATATATTGTCAAGAAGTGTAAGAAGTGTGAGCTCCTGCCCATGGGTGAGGATCTTTTTATTGTTTGGAGGAAAGAACACATGCAGAAGATAAAAGAGTGGAAAGAAGCAAAGAAAAGGGAGGTCGAAGCTATTGCAATTTTTAGGGTCGTTGTTTAGTCCGCAACTGCAAATATCATTAAAGAGATCGACTCGAAACCAGGGACGGTTTTGTTTCAAGGAGGAGAGGATGATATGACCGCATGTATTTTAACTTAGATGATCGCTGATGATACAATAACGTCTACACCTAGTACTGAATATACTACAGGCTCTTTCCAAGATGGAGATATACTAATGAAGATGGGTATTGTTTGGCCTAAAGAATACTATGGATATATAGAAATTCAAATCCGGTCTGATAAAAGGAAAACAATCGCGTTCAGAACCAGCACGTGCATGTGATTGTTTTGGTAATCTCGGTGGACATGCAACCTGGGACTCTAAATTTTATGGAGTAACGTATGCATGAAAGGTGTTAGGATATAATAAAAGAGAAAGTATATTTGCTGATCCATTGGATCCGTCAAGAAGATAACTGGCAGATATTTTTTTCCTCCAGCCATGCAAGGAACAGGCTCCTTGCCAAAGAAGTTGTGTACATGCCCAACTCTCCTTGAAAGAAGTTGGATGGGGTCCACTTGCAGTACGGGAGGCACTTCAAGTTGGCGTTCAGATAGAGTCCAAATTTATTTCAGCTAGTAGTTTGTTTAAGTCGGCTATTATTTTTAGGCAGGTAGTCTTTATTTCCAAGTTGTTGTCCGGCTAGTGTGTTGGTCAAATAAAGTTTGAGTCGGCTAGTTGTAGTAGTATAAATATCCATAGTGCGGTCATTGTGAAAGCAAGTTATATTTTTATGATAGACACAATGTGTTTTTAGGGTAAATACCCGTATCGAGTTTCGGAGAAAGCTGTCTAAAAATACCTAGTTTTGGAGGAAGCTTTAGAAAATCTCTTTGTTGCGATTTCTCTTCGTGGAAATTGTTTTGTGCGTGAGTATCGTCATTGAGATTGTTTTTATCGTGTTGTGCCATAAGGTTCAAACCGTCTAATTAATGTACATCGCGTGCGTGAGCGAGAGGTTGCTACTACTGAAGGTGGAGTGTCGTGAAAGATCGGACCATAACAACATATCAGATCTCGCAATCGAGGTTCGGTCTACATCAGGTGGTATTCAGAGCAAGGTTGTTCATGACACTGTGCAGAAGATGACTGGACAATCATGGAAGCTAAGCTATGGATTTCAGTTGGAGGAGGAAGGCCGATGGGATGAACTTTTTCATAATCGAGTTGTGGTATAAGAGAGATCATGTGCTATGACAATCGACCACATGACTTTGATTAATGCCGCAAGTATTGAGGTGGTGGAGAAGTTCGAACTACTGATGACACTTCATCCACAACCATACTCGTTCCATTTGGATCATGAAGAGCTCACTGTCACGCACCACACCAAGATACCGTTTCTGTTGGGAAAATATTTTTGTGAGGTTTTGTGCGATGTGATTCCGGTATCGATGATTTCGTGTCACTTGTTGTTGGGCGAGCCATGGTACAAAGAGAATGATGCCAAATATGATTGCCAAACACACAAATATATTGTCAAGAAGGGTAAGAAGTGTGACCTCCTACCCATGGGTGAGGATCTTTTCATTGTTTGCAGGAAAGAACACATGGAGAAGATAAAAAAGTGGAAAGAAGCAAATAAAAGGGAGGTCGATGCTACTGAAATTTTTAGGGTCGTTGTTCACTCTGCAACTACAAATATTTATGAAGAGATCAACTCGAAACCTGGGACAGTTTTGTTTCAAGGAGGAGAGGATGATATGATCGCACGTATTTTAACTAAGATGATCGTTGATGATAAAATAACGTCTACACCTAGTACTGAATATACTACAGACGTTTTCCAAGATGGAGATATATTAATGAAGATGGGTATTTTTCGGCCCAAAGAATACTATGGAAAGAAATACAAATCCGTCCTGGTAAAAGGAAAACAAGCACGCTCAGAACTAGCACGTGCATGTGATTGTTTTGGTAATCTCCATGGACATGAAACCTGGGACTCTAAATTTTATGGAGAAATGCATGCATGCAAGGTGTTAGGATATAATAAAAGAGAACGTATATTTGCTGATCCGCTGGGATCCGTCAAGAAGATAACTGGCAGATATTTATTTCTCTTCCAGCAACGCAAGGAACAGGCTCCTAGCCAAAGAAGTTGTGCACGTGCACAACTCTCCTTGGAAGAAGTTGGATGGGGTCCACCTGCAGTACGGGAGGAACTTCAGATGGCGTTCAGTAGAGTCCACATTTATCTTAGCTAGTAGTTTGTTTAAGTTGGTTGTTATTTTTAGTCAGGTAGTCTTTATTACCAATTTTTTGCGCGGCTAGTGTGTTGGTCAAACAAGGTTTGAGTCGGCTGGTTGTACTCGTATAAATATCCATTGTGCGGTCATTATGAAAGGAGGTTATATTTTTATGATAGACACAATGTGCTTTTAGGGTAAATACTCGTATTGAGTTTTGGGGGAAGTTGTCTAAAACTCCCTAAGTTTTGGAGGAAGCTTTAGAAAACCTCTGTGTTGTCATTTCTCTTTGTGGAAATTGTTTTGTGCGTGAGTACCGTCAATGATATTGGTTTTCTCATGCTGAGCTGTAAGGTTCAAACCCTCTACTTCATGTACATCGTGTGCACGGGCGAGAGGTCTGATAAAAGGAAAACAAGCGTGTTCAGAACCAGCACGTGCATGTGATTGTTTTGGTAATCTCGATGGACATGCAACTTGGTACTCCAAGTTTTATGGAGTAATGTATCACATGCAAGGTGTTAGGATATAATAAAAAAGAAAGTACATTTGCTGATCATTGGATCCGTTAAGAAGATAACTGGAAGATATTTATTTCTTCCAGCCATGCAAGGAAAAGGCTCCTTGCCAAAGAAGCTGTGTACATGCCCAACTCTCCTTGAAAGAAGTTGGATGGGGTCCACCTGCAGTACGGGAGGAACTTCAGATGGCGTTCAGTAGAGTCCATATTTATCTCAGCTAGTAGTTTGTTTAAATTAGTTGTTATTTTTAGTCAGGTAGTCTTTATTACCAATTTTTTGCGCGGCCAGTGTGTTGGCCAAACAAAGTTTGAGTCTGCTGGTTGCACTCGTATAAATATCCATTGCGCGGTCATTATGAAAGCAAGTTATATTTTTATGATAGACACAATGTGGTTTTAGGGGAAATACCCGAATTGAGTTTTTTGAAGTTGTCTAAAAATCCCTATGTTTTGTAGGAAGCTTCAGAAAACCTCTGTGTTGGCATTTCTGTTCGTGGAAATTGTTTTGTGCATGAGTACCGTCAATGAGATTGGTTTTCTCGTGCTGAGCTGTAAGGTTCAAACCCTCTATTTCATGTACATCGCGTGCGCGTGAAAGATTAGACCATAACAACATATCTGATCTCGCAATTGAGGTTCGGTCTACATCAGGTGGTATTCAAAGCAAGGTTGTTCATGACACTGTGAAGAAGATGACTAGATTATTATGGAAGCTAAGCTATAGATTTCAGTTGGAGGAGGAAGGCCGATGGGAAGGACTTTTTCATACTCGTGTTGTGGTACAAGAGAGATCATGTGCTATGACAATTGACCACGTGACTTTCATTAATGCCACAAGCATCGAGATGGTGGAGAAGTTGGAACTGCTGATGACACTTCGTCCACACCCAAACTTGTTCTGTTTGGATCATGAAGAGCTCACTGTCATGCACCAGACCAAGCTACCGTTTCTGTTAGGAAAATATTTTTGTGAGGTTTTGTGTGATGTGATTCTGGTATCAATGATTTCGTGTCACTTGTTGTTGGGCGAGCCATGGTACAAAGAGAATGATGTCCGATTGCCAAAAACACAAATATATTGTCAAGAAGGGTAAGAAGTGTGAGCTCATGCCCATGGGTGAGGATCTTTTTATTGTTTGGAGGAAAGAACACATGGAGAAGATAAAAGAGTGGAAATAAGCAAAGAAAAGGGAGGTCGGAGCTACTGCAATTTTTAGGGTCGTGGTTTAGTCTGCAACTTCAAATATCATTAAAGAGGTCGTCTCGAAACCAGGGACGGTTTCGTTTCTAGGAGGAGAGGATGATATGACCACATGTATTTTAACTCAGATGATTGTTGATGATACAATAATGTCTACACCTAGTACTGAATATACTACAGACTCTTTCCAAGATGGAGATATACTAATGAAGATGGGTATTGTTTGGCCTAAAGAATACTATGGATATATAGAAATTCAAATCCAGTCTGATAAAAGGAAAACAAGCGCGTTCAGAACCAGCACGTGCATGTGATTGTTTTGGTAATCTCGATGGACATGCAACTTGGGACTCTAAATTTTATGGAGTAACGTATGCATGCAAGGTGTTAGGATATAATAAAAGAGAAAGTATATTTGCTTATCATTGGATCCGTCCAGAAGATAACTGGAAGATATTTATTTCTTCCAGCCATGCAAGGAACAGGCTCCTTGCCAAAGAAGTTGTATACGTGCCAAACTCTCCTTGGAAGAAGTTGGATGGGGTCCACCTGCAGTACGGGAGGCACTTCAAGTTGGCATTCAGATAGAGTCCATATTTATCTCAGCTAGTAGTTTGTTTAAGTCAGCTATTATTTTTAGGCAGGTAGTCTTTATTTCCAATTTGTTGTGCAGTCTGTGTGTTGGTCAAACAAAGTTTGATCGGCTAGTTGTAATAGTATAAATATCCATAGTGCGTTCATTGTGAAAGCAATTTATATTTTTATGATAGACACAATGTGTTTTTAGGGTAAATACCCTATCGAGTTTTGGGGAAAGCTGTCTAAAAATCCCTAAGTTTTGGAGGAAGCTTTAGAAAATCTATGTGTTGCGATTTCTCTTCGTGCAAATTGTTTTGTGCGTGAGTACCGTCATTGAGATTGTTTTTGTCGTGTTGTGCCATAAGGTTCAAACCCTCTACTTCGTGTACATGGTGTGCGTAGGCGAGAGGTTGCTACTACTGAAGGTGGAGTGTCGTGAAAGATTGGACCATAACAACATATTGGATCTCGCAATCAAGGTTCGGTCTACATCAGGTGGTATTCAGAGCAAGGCTCTTCACGACACTCTGTAGAAGATGACTGGATTATCATGGAAGCAAAGCTATGGATTTTAGTTGGAGGGGGAAGGCCAATGGGATGGACTTTCTCATACTCGTGTTGTTGCACAAGAGAGATCATGTGCTATCAAAATCGACCACATGACTTTGATTAATGCCACAAGCATCGAGATCGCGGAGAAGTTAGAACTACCGATGACACTGCGTCCACAACCACACTCGTCCCGTTTGGGTCATGAAGAGCTCAATGTCACGCACCAGACCAAGGTACCATTTCTGTTGGGCAAATATTTTTGTGAGGTCTTGTGCGACGTGATTTTGGTATCGATGATTTTGTGTCACTTCTTGTTGGGAAAGCCATGGTACAAAGAGAATGATGTCGGATATGATTGCCAAACACACAAATATATTGGCAAGAAGGGTAACAAGTGTGACCTCCTGCCCATGGGTGAGGATCTATTTAGTGTTTGGAGGAAAGAACACATGGAGAAGATAAAAGAGTGGAAAGAAGCAAAGAAAAGGGAGGTCGAAGCTACTGAAATTTGTACGGTCGTTGTTCACTCTGCAACTACAAATATTATTGAAGAGATCGACACGAAACCTAGGAAGGTTTCGTTTCAAGGAGGAGAGGATGATATGACTGCATGTATTTTAACTAAGATGATCGCTGATGATACAATAACGTCTACACCTAGTACTGAATATACTACAGACGTTTTCCAAGATGGAGACATACAAATGAAGATGGGTATTGTTCGGCCAAAAGAATACTATGGAAAGAAATTCAAACCCGGTCTGATAAAAAGAAAACAAGCGCGTTCAGAACCAACACGTGCACGTGATTGCTTTGGTAATCTAGGTGGACATGCAACCTGGGACTCTAAACTTTAGGGAGTAACATATGCATGCAAGGTCTTAGGATATAATAAAAGAGAAAGTATATTTGTTGGTTCGTTGGGATCCGTCAAGAAAATAACTGACAGATATTTATTTCTTCCAGCCACGCAAACAACAGGCTCCTTGCGAAAGAAGTTGTGTACATGCCCAACTCTCCTGGAAAAAAGTTGGATGGGGTCCACCTGCAGTATGGGAGGCACTTCAATATGGCATTCAGATAGATTCCATATTTATCTCAACAAGTAGTTTGTTTAATTCGGTAGTTATTTTTAGGTAGGTAGTCTTTATTTCCTATTTGTTGTGCGGCCAGTGTGTTAGTCAAACAAAGTTTGAGTCGGCTAGTTGTACTAGTATAAATATCCATAGTCCGGTCATTGTGAAAGCAAGTTAAATTTTTATGATAGAGACAATGGGTTTTTAGGGTAAATACCCGTATCGAGTTTTGGGGGAAGTTGTCTAAATATCCCTAAGTTTTGGAGGAAGCTTTAGAAAACCTCTATGAGGGAGTCCTGGATCAGGGGGTCTCCGGACAGTCGGACTATATCCTTTGGCCGGACTGTTGGACTATGAAGATACAAGATTAAAGAGTTCGTCTCGTGTCCGAATAGGACTCTACTTGGCGTGGAAGGCAAGCTAGGCAATATGGATATGTATATCTCCTCCTTTGTAACCGACATTGTGTAACCCTAGCCCCTTCTGGTGTCTATATAAACCGGAGGGTTTTAGTCTGTAGGACAACAGACAATCATACCATAGGCTAGCTTCTAGGGTTTAGCCTCTCTGATCTCGTGGTAGATCAACTCTTGTAATACTCATATCATCAAGAATAAATCAAGCAGGACGTAGGGTTTTACCTCCATCAAGAGGGCCCGAACCTGGGTAAAACATCGTGTCCCCTGCCTCCTGTTACCATCCGCCTTAGATGCACAGTTCGGGACCCCCTACCCGAGATCCGCCGGTTTTGACACCGACACCGAACCTGGGTGTCATCGCCGTTAGGCTTGATGGCTCCTACTATCATCGATAGCGATGCAGTCGCACTGCGGGCCAACTCGCTTGGCCATCTGGAGCAGATCGAAAGTTACACCCTGGCCACCAGGTCAGGTTTGAAAGCTTAAATTACACGGCCGATATCCGCGGAGACTTGATCTTCGACGGATTCGAGCCCCTGCCTTGTGCGCCACGCGCTCACGAGACTCTACCATCAGACCATATTCAGGAGATCGCACCGGCAGCCGCTCTGAGCCTCAATTCGGAGCCAGTTGCGCCATCCATGGACGGGTAGATAGACCCCGTCACGGAGGCCGTATCATCAGCGGCGATCAAGCCATATATCGACCTTACCCTTCACGAGAGCCGTGTTGCCAAACTGCCGGATCCTTCTCCAGCCACAGACTCTGAACCACCTGCGCCCGTTCCTATCGAATCTGATTGGGCGCCGATCATGGAGTTTACCTCCGTGGATATTTTTTAGCACTCGCCCTTCGTCGACATACTGAACTCATTAAGGCCTCTCTCCTTGTCCGGAGGATCCTAGCCGAACTATGTCCGGCAGGATTGGGATGCGGATGACGAAGAAATTCGCCGCCCACCCACCACCCACTTAGTAGCAACTGTCGACGACTTAACCGACATGCTCGACTTCGACTCTGAAGACATAGACGGTATGGACGACGATGCGGGAGACGAGGAGGAACCACTGACCACAGGGCACTGTACAGCCACCTCATCATACAATATATACATGGTGGACACACCCAAAGAAGCCAATGGCAACGAGACAATGGAGGATGACCCCTCCAAGAAGCAACCCAAGCGCCGGCGTCAGTGGCGCCGCTCTAAGTCCCGCCAAGGCAAAAGTGGCGATACCGGCACCGGAGATAATAGCACTCCAGACAGTGCCGAAGACAACTGAGGGAGTCCTGGATTAGGGGGTGTTCAGATACCCGGACTATACCTTCCGCCAGACTCCAGGACTATGAAGATACAAGATTGAAGACTTCATCCCATGTCCAGAAGGGACTTTCCTTGGCATGGAAGGCAAGCTTGGCGATACGGATATTTAGATCTCCTACCATTGTAACCGACTCTATGTAACCCTAACCCTATCCGGTGTTTATATAAACCGGAGGGTTTTAGTCCGCAGGACAAGATACACATCAACAATCATACCATAGGCTAGCTTCTAGGGTTTAGCCTCTCTGATCTCGTGGTAGATCTACTCATGTACTACCCATATCATCAATATTAATCGAGCAGGACGTAGGGTTTTACCTCCATCGAGAGGGCCTGAACCTGGGTAAAACTTCCTATCCCTTGCCTCCTGTTACCATCCGGTCTAGACGCACAGTTCGGGACCCCCTACCCGAGATCCGACAGTTTTGACACCGACATTGGTGCTTTTATTGAGAGTTCCTCTGTGTCGTCGCCGTCAGGCTCGATGGCTCCTACGATCATCTATAGCGATGCAGTCTAGGGTGAGACCTTCCTCCCCGGACAGATCTTCGTCTTTGGTGGCTTCGCACTGCGGGCCAATTCACTTGGCCACCTGGAGCAGATCGAAAGCTACGCCCCTGGCCCTCAGGTCAGATTTGGAAGTTTAAACTACACGGCTGACATCTGCGGGGACTTGATCTTCGATGGATTCGAGCCACTGCATAGCGCGCCGCGCTGTCCCGACGAGCATGATCTAGCTCTGCCGCCGAACAGTGCCCTGGAGGCCACACCCGCATCGGCTCCGATCCTTAATTCGGAGCCAACTGCGCCGATCGAGGGTGGGCAGTTGGATGCCACCTCGGGGGCTGCGATCCCAATGGCGATTGAGCCGAACACCAGCCCCACACTCCGCGAGACTCATGACTCCAAGGATCCGGACTCCTTTCCGGACTCCGAACCCTCCGCGCCCCGGCCAATCGAATCCGATTGGGCGCCGATCATGGAGTTTACTGTCGCGGACATCTTTCAGCACTCGCCTTTTGGCGATATTCTGAAGTCACTAAAGTCTCTCTCTTTATCAGGAGAGCCCTGGCCGTACTGCGGCCAGCGAGGTTGGGATTCGGACGATGAAGAAATTCAAAGCCCACCTACCACCCACTTTGTAGCCACTGTCGACGACTTAACTGACATGCTCGACTTCAACTCCGAAGACATCGACGGTATGGACGCCGATGAAGGAGATGATGAAGAACCATCGCCTATTAGGCCCTGGAAAGCCACCTCGTCGTATGACATATACATGGTGGACACCCCAAAAGAGGGAGATGGCGATGGAACAGCGGAGGATGACCCCTCCAAGAAACAGCCTAAGCGCCGGCGTCAGCGGCGCCGCTCAAAATCCCGCCAAAACAAACAAGGTGATTCCAGCACGGGAGATAATAATACTCCGGAAAGCGCCGAAGAAAACCCCCTCCAGCAAGATTTAGCACAGGAGGATGGAGAAACCAGCCCTCAAGAGAAAGCGGCAGATAGAGAGGTCGAGGACGATAACTATATGCCTCCCTCCAAAGACAAGGCAAGCCTCGACGATGATGAATTCGTCGTTCCAGAGGATCCCGTCAAGCAAAAGCGTTTGCAACGCAGGCTTATGGCTACGGCAAGAAGCCTCAAGAAAAAATAGCAACAACTTAGAGCTGATCAAGATTTGCTAGTCGACAGATGGACTAAATCCTTGCAGCCAAAGAGCATAAACTCGAACGCCCCTCCAAGAGCTACCCAAAGCGCAGGTTTCTACCCCAATTAGAGGAGGAAGCACTTGATGCCGCCGACCGGCCACCTGTGGCCGCGACAGAGAGGCCTCTCGGCCCTCCACTCAAGCCGCACCTCGGACCAAGGCACGGGAATATGCGCCGGACTTACGAGACATGTTGGAGGACAAGGCAAGACAAACAAGATCAATCTACGGATCGCGTGGGCGCCCCACGGCTCGAGACTGTAACCGTCACGCTGGCCATAAATTCGGCAGGGCCGAACATAGCTCATTGGAGCTACGTCATGATATCGCCCAGTACAGAGGCGCCGCACACCCACTATGCTTTACAGATGAAATAATGGATCATCAAATCCCCGAGTGCTTCAAACCCGTAAAAATCGAATCATATGATGGCACAACAGATCCTGCGGTATGGATTGAGGATTATCTCCTTCATATCCACATGGCCCGCGGCGATGATTTCCACGCCATCAAATACCTCCCACTCAAGCTTAAAGGACCAGCTCGGCACTGGCTTAACAGCTTGCCAACAGGATCAATCAGTTGTTGGGAGGACCTGGAAGCCGCATTCCTCGACAATTTCTAGGGCACTTATGTGCGACCCCCAGACGCCGATGACCTAAGTCACGTAATTCAGCAGCCAGATGAATCGGCCAGGCAATTCAGGACATGGTTCCTAACAAAGAAAAATCAAATAGTCGACTGTCCGGACGCTGAGGCCCTAGCAGCCTTCAAGCACAATATCCGTGACGAGTGGCTAGCCCGACACCTTGGACAGGAAAAGCCGAAATCTATGGCAGCACTCACGACACTCATGTCCCGCTTTTGCGCGGGAGAAGACAGCTGGCTTGCTCCTAGCAACAATATAACCAAGAACCCTGGTAATTCGGACACCAGGGACAGTAGTGGCAGGTCACGTCGAACCAAGCAGAAGCGCCGCATCAACGGCGACAATGCTGAGGATACGGCAGTTAATGCCGGATTTAGAGGCTCTAATTCTGGTCAGCGGAAAAAGCCATTCAAAATGAATCCTAGGGGCCCGTCCAGTTTGGACCAAATACTCGACCGCTTATGCCAGATACATGGCACCCTCGAAAAGCCGGCGAATCACACCAACAGGGATTGTTGGGTGTTCAAGCAGGCAGGGAAGTTAAATGCCAAAAATGAAGACAAGGGGCCGCATAGCAATGACGACGAGGAGCCCCGGCCGCCGAACAATAGTGGACAGAAGGGTTTTCCCCACAAGTGCGGACGGTGAACATGATATACGCAACCCACATCCCCAAGAGGGAGCGGAAGCGCGCGCTAAGGGACGTTTACGTGATAGAGCCAGTCGCCCCAAAGTTCAACCCATGGTCCTCCTGCCCAATCACCTTTGATAGAAGGGACCACCCCACTAGCACCCGTCACGGCGGATTCGCCGCATTGGTTCTAGACCCAATTATTGACGGATTTCATCTCACTAGAGTCCTTATGGACGGCGGCAGCAGCCTGAACCTGCTTTACCAGGATACAGTGCGGAAAATGGGCATAGATCCCTCGAGGATTAAGCCCACCAAAACGACCTTTAAAGGCGTAATACCAGGTGTAGAGGCCAACTGTACAGGCTCAGTCGCACTTGAAGTGGTCTTCGGATCTCCGGATAATTTCCGAAGCGAAGAGTTAATCTTTGACATAGTCCCATTTCACAGTGGCTATCATGCACTGCTCGGGCGAACCGCATTCGCCAAGTTCATCGTGGTACCGCATTACGCATACCTTAAGCTCAAGATGCCAGGCCCTCGAGGAGTAATTACGGTCAATGGAAACACCGAACGCTCCCTCCGAATGGAGGAGCACACGGCGGCCCTTGCAGCAGAAGTACAAAGCAGCCTCTCCAGGCAGTTGTCCAGTCTGGCCAGTAAACGATCGAACACCGTCAAGCGCGCCCGGAGTAACCTACAACAAGACAACCTGGCACGGTCCGAGCAGGCTTAGCAATGCAGCCCCAACCCCAACCCTCGCAAAAAGGCGACGCCAGTACTTCGCGTACATAATTACGCTCTAGAGATACCATGGGCACAGGGGGAGGGGCACCATCACGGCACGCCCGAAACATGGCTTAAACCGCACCAGGGGCTGTCGATTTTTTAATTTTCTCTTACTTTCAGGACTCCACCCTTCGGAAGACCTGTTCGGCAGTTCAATTGCCGCACAGACAATGCAAGAACCAAGGAAGCAGACAAGCCACGCCGCATTACGGAACTCCCAGGTGGTCTCTATCACGAGCAGTATACCTGTTTCGCATATTATTCCGCAGCTTGCCCCTGGAGCGGACATGTTACATAGTCCAACCTTTTGCTTATCGCATTATTTGTATCGTTCCGCTTTGATCGCAGCTCTTTTTAATAAACAATGCATAGCTTTTGTCTATTTTTGCATTACTCTTTTTTTATATTTATATATGTTCCTTAACGACATGTTGCACCCGTACACTTTGGAACGGCCAAAATACGCCAGGGGCTTCAGTACCCCTCAACATGGTGTGAGAAGTCCAAACACTTTAACAAGTGCGGCACCCCGAACTTATAGCATTATATGCATCGGCTCCGAATCATGTCTTGGGTCAATAGTTGGGTTTGCCCGGCTCCTATGTTTTGGTGCCTTACGTTCCGCTATATCGGCTAAGGTAGCACTAGGAGAACCACTGCGATTGTGCCCCAGTTGAGCTGGGTCGAGCGCCTCAGTGGAGAAAGCTAAAACTGACCGTCATGATGAGGCAAGACCTGGTTGCTGTTCGAGAGGTCTTTTCGAGTCCTTAAAGACATATGCCGCTTAGGGCAAGGAGCCGGCTCTGTCCGGCCAAGGCGTGGATAGCGCCCCGAACTCGGTCTTCCAAATACCAGGGGCTTCGCCGAAATTTAAAATTATAGAATTCTATGGCTAAGTGAGAGTGTTCACACATTATAGTCCGATTGCCATGTTCGTTGGGCTGAGCGCCTCCCTCGAAGGACCCAAACATGGGAAAAAGAGCCCTCAGGTTTATCCCCGAACACCCCAGCACTAGCGGCACGGGGGTAGAACCCGACGACTCGCCATCTCTCAGAATTGATAAACAGCCGCACAGAAGGTAATATTTTAAATTCAAACAGCATTACTTAGCGCATATGAACAAGTTTTCAGCGCACACGACAAAACGAGAGAGTTTTACTGAAAATTTACATCCATAGAACATTCATCCGCCACAAGGCGGGCACCCTTCAGAACATCCTTATAATAATTTTCGGGCTTGCGATGCTCTTTCCCCGGCGGTGGCCCGTCCTTCACAAGCTTCTCAGCATCCAGCTTGCCCCAGTGCACCTTCGCACGGGCAAGGGCCCAACGGGCACCTTCAATGCAGACGGAGCACTTGATGACTTCGAGCCTTGGATAGGCCTCCACCAGCCGCCGCACCAGCACGAAATAGCTCCCAGGCTGAGCCTCTCCAGGCCACAGCTGAACTATGAAGCCCTTCTGGCCTGTTCGGCCGCCTTGTGGAGCTCGACCAGTTGCTTCAATTGGTCGCTTAGGGGCACGGGGTGTCCAGCCTCAGCGTACTGAGACCAGAACACCTTCTCCGTCGAGCTGCCCTCCTCAGCTCGATAGAATGCGGCGGCATCAGATATACTCCGGGGAAGATCTGTGAACGCGCTTGGAGAACTCCGGATTCGGGTAAGTAACAAGTAACTCACGCTTATGTGTTTACTTTGCATAAAGAATGCCTTACCCGCCGCTATCTTCTTCACCTCATCCAACTCCTGGAGGGTCTTCTGGGATTCGGCCTTGGCAGACTTGGCACTTTTAGTAGCCGCCGCGAGCTCGGACGCTCGCGTCCTTGAGTCACGCTCCAAACTCTCATGTTTTTCCATGAGAGCCTGGAGCTCTTGCCGCACCTTGCCAACCTCGGCCTCATACTTTTCTCGCTCAGTGCGCTCCGCGGCCGACCTCTTCTCGTCCTCGAGCAGCGTTTGCTTCAGGGTCGCCACCTCTGACGTGGCCCCTACAATAGCCACGATACACCTGTCATTTTTCGCAATTGCACCTTTTTATACACATTTACACAAGGTATTTCTTACCTTCACTGTCCTCGAGCTGCTTCTTGGCATGTCCGAGCTCTTGCTCGGACCGCTTGAGGTCCTGCTTTAGCACGTCCACTTCCGCAGTCAGTGCGGCGGACGCCAGCAGGGATGCCTGCACACGTATATTGACTTCTTTTTGTTAGACTCCTGTGAATCTTATTTGATCCTCTATTCGGCTTTTCTTCCCGAACGCCAAATAGAGCATCAGGGGCTACTGTCTATGCGGTAATGTTATTTACACATTCTTTACTTACCTCCAAGCCTGTTAAAAGGCTTGTACAAGCTTCAGTCAGTCCGCTCTTGGCGGACTGAACCTTCTGGACCACCGCACTCATAATGGTGCGGTGCCCCTCGTCGATGGAGGCGCCTTGGAGCGCCTCCAACAGATTGTCCGGCGCCTCCAGTTGGACGGAGGTCGCCGGCACGGTGGGCTTGCTCCTCTTGCAAGGAGGTCCCCCGCCGGACTCTGGATCCTTTGAAGGTTCTGGAGTGGTATCCGGCCTAGGGCCGGACTTGGAGCCCTGGGGGGTTTCGTCCCCTTTACTCTTGGAGTCCGGGAGGTCGCCTTGCGGTGCCTCCAGGACCACCTCCTCCCGGATTGGAACCTGTTGGGACAACACTTCGGTGTCGTCCGTAGGGCGGGGGGAGGAAGCCGTCGGCGGCGAGTTCACGTCCGACGAGTCCAGTGAGCCGCTCGACGATGCGTCGAGCCGGTCTTTGGGTGGGCTGCATAAACATATTCGACATAAGGGAAAGTTGTGCAATAAACGAATACTATGAAATCACTCCGGTATCCGGATACTTACGATTTCGCCAGGCGCTTGCCCCTGGGCGGCCACTCCTCTTCACCGTCGTCGGTGTTGGTGGGGTAGTCCGGAGGAGGGGTTCTCCCCTTCTTGGACTCTTTGGCCTCCCCAGTTGGGGCAGCCTTCCTTTTCTTCCCTTCCCCCGCTGGAGGGGGAGGGGTCTCTTCTTCCTCCTCCTCATCTTCGTGGGAGGAGTGCGTCTTGGATTCGTCGGATGATGAATCCGACACCTCCGGGCATCGGGCACTCTTTCGAGTCCCCGTGGCCTTCATCTTGGCCTTCTTCTCCGGCACGACATAGGGTGCCAGAACCAGCAGCTTCGCCAATTGAGCGTCCGCTGGGCCTTCGGGCAAAGGAGCCGGAGAGTTGATCTGTCCGGACGTCACCTGCCAATCCTGTCAAAGGAAAGGGAGCTTAGATCCCGCATGGAGTCAAACTATGAAACACTAATACCCTGTAAAAGGAAAGAAACAGCTTACCACAAGAGCGTGACGCTGTGCACTGAATCCGTGATCCTCAGTAGCGGATGCGGGAGCCACGGTGCCCTTGAAAAGCACCTTCCAGGCATCTTCGTACGTCGTGTCGAAGAGCCTGCTCAATGTTTGGTGCCGCGCCAGGTCGAACTCCCACAGGTTGAAAGCCCGTTGTTGGCACGGGAGGATCAAGCGGATGAGCATAACCTGGACTACGTTGACAAGTTTGAGCCTCTTGTCCACCAGGGTTTTGAAGCATGTTTGGAGTCCGATCAGCTCTCCTTTTTTACCAAACGACAGTCCCGTCTCTTTCCAGGACATGAGCCGCGTTGGAGGTCCGGACCGGAAATCAGGGGGTGCGACCCATTCGGCGTCGCGCGGCTCGGTGATGTAAAACCACCCCGATTGCCACCCCTTCAGGGTCTCCACAAAGGAGCCCTCGAGCCATAGGTCGTTGGCCATCTTGCCCACCATGGCTCCTCCGCACTCTGCCTGGTTGCCGTGCACCACCTTCGGCTTGACGTTGAAAGTCTTGAGCCATAGGCCAAAATGGGGGCGGATGCGAAGGAAAGCCTCGCACACGATGATAAACGTCGAGATGTTGAGGACAAAATTCGGGGCCAGATCATGGAAATCCAGGCCGTAGTAGAACATGAGCCCCCAGACAAACGGGTGGAGAGGGAAGCCCAGTCCACGGAGGAAATGGGGGAGGAACACCACCCTCTCATGGGGCCTAGGGGTGGGGATGAGCTGCCCCTTTTCGGGGAGCCGGTACGCGATGTCGTTAGACAGGTATCCGGCCTTCCTCAGCTTTTTGATATGTCCCTCCGTGACGGAGGAGACCATCCACTTGCCTCCCGCTCCGGACATGGCTGGAGAAGGTTAAGGTGAGGAGTGCAGACTTGGGCGCTGGAGCTCGAGTGCGCAAGAATGGATAGGCGAAGGAGGAAGAAGGCATAGGTGAAAAGGTGGATCCTTATACCCTTATATGGGTGGACGCAACTACATGTCCCCACCAGCCTGGAAAAACTCGCTTATCTCCCAAGCGCTGTAATCAAAGGCGCGGTTGGGTTACCCACGCCCGTATTGATGGGAATCCCGGAATAAGGGGACACGATCTCTGCTTTAACAAGACGTGCCAAGGAAACCGCCTCGCATAACACGCTGAGATGGGACAGTAAAATGGTTCGAATAAAAGCTTGGCCGTGGTGTGATGTCACACTACGGAGTGCGTCAGCAGATTAGATTTGTGTAAATATTATTCTCTCTATGGCAATATGTGGAAACTTATTTTGCAGAGCCGGACACTACCTTTGTGTTCAAAATCTTCTATGAAGTACTTGGAGGAGGAACCCTCCTTGCAATGCCGAAGACAATTTGCACGCCGGACTCGTCGTCATTGAAGCGTGGTTCAGGGGCTACTGAGGGAGTCCTGGATTAGGGGGTGTTCGGATAGCCGGACTATACCTTCAGCTGGACTCCAGGACTATGAAGATACAAGATTGAAGACTTTGTCCCGTGTCCAGAAGGGACTTTCCTTGGCGTGGAAGGCAAGCTTGGCGATACGGATATTTAGATCTCCTACCATTGTAGCCGACTCTATGTAACCCTAACCCTATCCAGTGTCTATATAAACCGGAGGGTTTTAGTCCGCAGGACAAGATACACGTCAACAATCATACCATAGGCTAGCTTCTAGGGTTTAGCCTCTCAGATCTCGTGGTGGATCTACTCTTGTACTACCCATATCATCAATATTAATCGAGCAGGACGTAGGGTTTTACCTCCATCGAGAGGGCCCGAACCTGGGTAAAACTTCGTGTCCCTTGCCTCCTGTTACCATCCGGCCTAGACGCACAGTTCGGGACCCCCTACCCGAGATCCGTTGGTTTTGACACCGACAACAACAACAATCCCATCCAGCAAGATTTAGAGCAGGAGGATGGAGGAGCCAGCCCTCCTGAGAGAGCGGCAGATGGAGAGGTGGAGGATGATAATTACATGCCTCCCTCTGAAGACGAGGCAAGCCTCGACGATGACGAATTCGTCGTGCCAAAGGATCCCGTCGAACAAGAGCGCTTCAAGCGCCGGCTTATAGCCACGGCAAATAGCCTTAAGAAAAAGCAGCAGCAGCTTCAAGCTGATCAAGATTTGCTAGCTGACAGATGGATTGAAGTCTTGGCGGCCAAGGAATATAAACTCGAACGCCCCTCCAAGAGTTACCCAAAGGGCAGGTTGCTACCCTGACTGGAGGAGGAAGCACCGAAACCTACATCCCCGGCGTATGACGCGACTGATCGGCCACCTCATGGTCGCAACAGATATGCATTCCAGCCAAAAGCTCAGCCCGCACCCCGACGCCATTCAAATAAAAAGGCATGGGGAAATACACCTGACCTGCGAGACGTATTGGAGGACAAAGCAAAACATGCAAGATCTATCTATGGATCACGAGGGCGCGCCACTATGCGACACGATAATTGTCACGCCGGATACAGTAAAAGTAAGTCCGGCAGGGCTGAACACAGCGGGCAAGACCCATTTGAGCTGCGTCGCGACATAGCCCAGTACACAGGTGCCGCACACCCCCTGTGCTTCACAAACGAAGTAATGGATCATCAAATCCCAGAGGGTTTCAAACCCGTAAATATAGAGTCATACGACGGCACAATAGATCCTACGGGATGGATCGACGATTTCCTCCTGCATATCCACATGGCCCGCGGTGATGATCCACACGCCATTAAATACCTCCCACTCAAGCTCAAAGGACCAGCTCGGCATTGGCTCAATAGCTTGCCAGCAGAGTCCATTGGTTGTTGGGAGGATCTGGAAGCCGCATTCCTCGACAACTTCCAGGGCACTTACGTGTGACCACTAGATGCCGATGACTTGAGCCACAAAATTCAGTAGCCAGAGGAATCGGCCAGGCAATTCTGGACAAGGTTCCTAACAAAGAAAAATCAAATCATCGACTGTCCGGATGCAGAGGCCCTAGCAGCTTTTAAGCATAACATCTGTGACGAGTGGATTGCCCGGCACCTTGGTCAGGAAAAGCCGAAATCTATGGCAGCCCTCATGACACTCATGACCCGCTTTTGTGCAGGAGAAGACAGTTGGCTGGCTCGCAGCAATAACATATCAAAGAACCATGGTACTTTGGATACCAAGGATGGCAAATGGCAGGTCACGTCGCAACAAACATAAGCGCCACATTAACAGCGACAATACCGATGATATGGCAGTCAATACAGGATTCAAAGGCTCTAAACCCGGTCAGCGGAAAAAGCCATTCAAAAGAAGCACTCCGGGCCCGTCCAGTTTGGACCGTATACTCGATCGCTCGTGCCAAATACACGGCACCCCCAACAAGCCAGCCAACCACACTAACAGAGATTGTTGGGTGTTCAAGCAGGCCGGCAAGATAAATGCCGAAAACAAAGATAAGGGGTCACATAGCGATGATGAGGAGGAGCACCGGCAGCCGAACACTGGAGGACAGAAGAGGTTCCCCTAACAAGCGCGGATGGTGAACATAATATACGCAACCCACATCCCGAAGAGGGAGCGGAAGCGTGGGCTCAGGGACATATATGCGCTAGAGCTAGTCGCCCCAAAGTTCAACCCATGGTCTTCCTGTACAATCACCTTCGACTTCAGGGACCACCCCACTAGTATCCGTCATGCGGATTTGCCGCATTGGTCCTAGACCCAATCATTGATGGATTTCACCTCACTCGAGTCCTTATGGATGGCAGTAGCAACCTGAACCTGCTTTATCAGGACACAGTGCGCAAAATGGGTATAAACCCCTCAAGGATCAAACCCACAAAAACGACCTTTAAAGGCGTCATACCAGGTGTAGAGGCCCATTGCACAGGCTCAGTAACAGTGGAAGTGGTCTTCGGATCTCCGGATAACTTCCGAAGCGAAGAGTTAATCTTCGACATAGTCCCATTCCGCAGTGGCTACCACACACTGCTCAGGCGAACCGCATTTGTGAGATTCAATGCGGTACCACATTATGCATATATCAAGCTCAAGATGCCAGGACCTCGAGGGGTCATCACAGTCAATGGAAACACAAAGCGCTCTCTCCGGATGGAGGAGCACACCGCGGCCCTCGCAGGAGAGGCGCAAAGCAGCCTCTTAAGGCAATCCACTAGTTCGGCGATTAAGGACCCGGACACCTTCAAGCGCGCCCGGAGTAATCGGCAACAGGACCGCCCGGCATGTTCCGAGCTCGCATAACAATGCAGCCCCCACCCCGGTCCCAGCCAAACAGCGAAATCCGTGCCGCGCGTACATAATTACGCATTAAAAATACCATGGGAACAGGTGGGGAGGGGGCACGACTACGGCACGCTCCAAGACGCGGCTTAAACCGCACTAGGGGCTTCCCGCTCTGTTATTTTTCTCTTTCAGGACTTTAATCTCTGAAACCCTGTCCGACAGCATGATTGCCGAAAACATGATGCAGGAACCAAGGAGGCACAAAACTACATCACACCACGGAACTCCCAGGTGGATTACGATAATGAGTCAAATATTTGCCTTTGGAAGGGACATGTCAAACAATCCTACTTTTTGCTTATCGCACTACTTGTATCATTCTGCTTTAACGCACCTTTTTGAATAAACAATGCATAGCATTAAGACTATTATTGCATTCTTCCTTTACATATATATGTTCATTCATGACATCTAGCACCCGTACACTCTGGTACGGCCAATACGCCAGGGGCTTAAGCATACCCCATAATGCGGCATGAGAAGTCCGAACACTTTCGACAGTGCGGCACCCTGAACTTATAGCATTATATGCATCAGCTCCGAATCATGTCTTGGGACAATAGTTTGGTTTACCCGGCTCCCATGTTTTGGTACCTTACGTTCCGCTATATTGTCTAAGGTAGCACTGGGAGAACTACTGCGATTGTGCCCCGGTTCTGCTGGGCTAAGCACCTCAGTAGAGAAAGCTAAAACTGACTTTCATGATAAGGCGAGAGACTGGTTGCTGTTCGAGAGGTTTCAAGTCCCTAAAGACTTATGCCGCTTAGAGCGAGGAGTCGACCATGTCCGTCTTAAGGCGTGTATCACGCCCCGAATTCGGCCTTCCGAATACTAGGGGCTTCACCGAAATTTAAAATTATAGAATTCTATGGCTAAGTGAGAGTGATAACGCATTATAGTCTGATTGCCTTGTTCGTTGTGCTGAGCACCTCCCTCAAAGGACCCAACAATGGGAACAAGATTGCCTTGTTCATTGTGTTGAGCACCAGCTTCAGGGCGTCCATCTTGGCCCAGTGCACCTTCGCACGGGCGAAAGCCCGGTGTGCACCTTCGATGCAGACAGACCGCTTGATGACTTCCAGCCGTGGGCAGGCATCCACAAGCCGCCTCACCAGGCCGAAGTAGCTGTTGGGAAGGGCGTCACCAGGCCACATCCGAACAATAAAGCCCTTCATGGCTTGTTCGGCTACCTTGTGCAGCTCGACCAGTTGCTTCAGCCGGACGCTTAGAGGCATCGGGTGTTCGGTCTCAGTATACTGAGACCAGAACAGCTTCTCCGTTGAGCTTCCCTCCTCGGCCTGGTAAAACTGTGCGGCATCCGACATGCTGCGGGGTAAGTAACAAGTAATTTACTTTCACATGCTTGCATTACATATTGAATGCCTTACCCGCCGCTATCTTCTTCATCGCATCAATCTCCTGGAGGGCCTTTTGGGCCTCAAGCCTTGGCATTCTTTGCGCTCTAGAGGGCCGCGGCAAGCTCGGACTCTCGCGTCTTCAAGTCAAGCTCCAACGCCTCGTGCTTCGTCACGAGAGCGTGGAGCTCTTGCTGCACCTCGCCCACCCGATCCTCCAGCCTTTCCCGCTCGATGCGCTCCTTGGCCGCTTTGTTTTCGGCCTCGGATAGCGCTTGCTTCAGGGTCGCCACCTCGGTCGTGCCCCCCGGAAAATTTACGATGATCCTATCATTTTGCAATCGCATTCTTTTTATAAATCCATAGACTAGATACTCCTTACCTTTGTTCTCCTTGAGATGCCTCTTGGCAAGGCCGAGCTCTTTCTTGGACCCTTCGAGGTCCTGCTTCAGTACGGCGACCTCCACTGTAAGTGCGGCAGAGGTCAGCAGCGAAGCCTGCATACGCATATATGTCGGATTTCAGGTTCCAGCAGACCCTTGAGGTTCGAACACTGGGGTGCGCACGGAGATCTCTCCCCTACCGATCTATGTTCGATCTCCTCGCGTGATCTAAGCTGGAAACAACGAACAACACAAGGGACATGAGGTTTATACTAGTTCAGGCCACCGTTGTGGTGTAATACCCTACTTCAGTGTGTGGTGTGGTGGATTGCCTCAGGGGCTGATGATGAATAGTACAAGGGAAGAACAGCCTCGCGAGAGGTGTTCTTGAGCTGGTGCGATGAACTGCTTGGGTGAGTTCAGTCACCTCTCTCTCTCTGCTAGGGCTCTATCAGATCTCTTGATGTCTAGGTGTGTCGATCTCTCAATCTCTAAATGTCTCTCGATCTCTGCCTTCTGCCCGATCTCTCCCTCTGCTCTGTGGTGGCTAGCTCTATTTATAGAGGCCCTGGGCCTCTCCCCAAATAACGAGCAGGAAGGGCGCCAACAATTGGCCATTTTGAAGGGGAACATCTAGTACAAGTTATTCTGACCAAAGGTGGTCTTCGGCTGCCAAAAGCACTGGTGATGACGCCGTCTTGGGCTCCACGGTGACCTCCATCCTGCCGCTCTGCTGGTCTTGGTCTCGTTGCACCGGAATGGTAACCTTTGCCCGATGCCTTTGCCTGTGCTTGCCCCCTTTGCACCAAAGGGGAAACAAGGACACTGTGCAGGCCGGCGCCCGCCTGGCGCCTGCCTAGTCTCGATCGTCATGGCCTGCGTCATGGGCTCCTCGCGAGGTACCCCTGCCTTGATATCTCCGCCTCCTTGCGAGCCAGCCTGATGTGGCTGCCTCTAAGGAAGCTTCCAGTCGTCCGCCCCGCGAGGGTCTTGAGCTTGAGCTGATGAAGATGGGCCGCACTGGGCCCCCACTTGAGCCACGCCGCAGGCCGCAGGCAGGAAAGTCTTCCTAGAATGCCGACAATAGCCCCCGGGCCCAAGGCGCGCCCGGGCTTGGCCTAGCAGGGAAGTGAAGGCGCAATCGCGAAGTGCCGCGGGCCCCAACAGCCTGCGGCCTTGGGCGCCGTGTGGTGATTGATTGGATGTGGGCATCTGCGCTTCCCCACGACGCCTTGGCAACTGTCCATCTGACAAAAGAGGTGCCTGGGCCAGACTTACTTGCCTTGTTCTTGTTCGCCTCGCCCTAGATCCCCTTTCTCGCTCTCCTCCTTCTTGCTTCAGAAATCCTCTAGATCTGTCTCAATCCTTCTCATCCGGCACGCCATGGCACCTCGCAAGTTGCCGACCGAGGCCTGGTGCTTGCCGGCTCTGGATTCTCCGAACCTGCCGGCGAAGAACCTCGCCCTCATGCGCCTGATGACGGTGGCGCAGGGCAGCAAGGGGGCGACTGTGCTCAAGGCCGGCTCCGACCAGCCTGAGGGCAAGGGGAGCACCTTCTATCCACTCTTTGTGAGCACCATCGTTGCCGTTCTGGTGCCTCCTTTCTCTGAGTTCTTCTTTGCTATTCTCCGCCAATACAACTTGCAGGCTCTGCATCTCCACCCCAACTCCGTTCTTCTCCTGGCAATTTTTTCTTACTACTCTGAGGCTCACGTCGGGGTAAAGCCCTCGGTGGCCCTGTTGCGTCACTATTTTTCCCTCCGGGTTTCTGGTGGCCATATCTCCGCATGTGCGAGCTTCATCGCATACTCCAATTCCAATGCCATCTCGAAGCCGGGGAAGAGGATCGAAGGCTTCCGGAGCAAGTGGGTCATGGTGGTTGTCGGGCGCCTCCACCACCGTCTCGTGTTGCCTACGAGGCAGCCTAAGGCTGTCGACAGGTGGTCCCGCGCGGAGCTCGTCGACCCCCTGGCAAGGGCGGTGCTGCAGAGGATGAACGCGGACCTGAGGCCGAGCAACTTGGGGGCGGCGAAGCTGACCGGGGCCACGCTCCTGAGGGAGTTCTTGGAGCACCGGGTGGCTCCACTCCAGGAGCACTCGCTCCCATTGTGGAGGCTTGGGGAAGTGGACGCTGCCTTGCGCCTAAGCTCTGTGGCCCTGACTGACTAGAGTCTGGTCGCGGCCCTCCATTCTTTGGTTGGGGGATACGTGGCGAAACCGGTGGGCGCCCCCGTCCCCCTGTTCCTTCGTGATGACTGGGAGCAGGTGGTGAACGCCATGCCCACCTTCAATGGTGATGGGCTGGTGCCCGCGGAAGCTCCCGAGGGTCTTGCGGCGCTGGCGATGGTGAACGTGTCCTCCGACAGCTCCAGCGGGAGCGAGGGGGAAGAAAAGGCGGAGGAGGAAGAGTTTGACTCTGAGGCGACTGGCGAGGAGTCGAGGGAGTCTTTCCCTCGGCATAGGTACTAGGCCCTCCGCTCCATGCCAAACGACGACGAGGCCGGCGCCAGGCAAGGAGGGGAGGACTCTCCCTTGGTCGCAAGGAAGGGCAGGTCGGGGTTGGTTCCCCCAGGGTCTATTCTGGTCCCTGGGCGGTCTGAGGCTCCAGCCCTCCTGACTTGCCCTCTGCTTCCCGGCCTCCCGAGGCGGACCCCAGCTGCAGGCTCTCGGGCTTCAAGTTTGACTGGTGGTTGCTTGAGTTCGCGAGCGACGACCAGTAAGTGCTTGATTCGTGCTTTGCTTGGTTTCTGCTGCCGAGGCTTGACGTCCATATTCTTTGTCAGGATGGCGCCCGCGGCGAAGAGGTTGAGAGGGGCTTTTGCGTCCGCTGGGGAGGAAGACGGCGTGGCTCGCGCCTCCCCTGCCCGGTCGTCCTCGCGAGGCTGACAGGGACGCCTCGGCGAGGAGTCAGCCCCCGTGGCCTCGATGACCCTGGAGTCGACTGCGCTCGATGCTGCAGCAGGGGCAGCCAAGGCCCAGGGGGTTCCTTCCTGCCAAGCCGTGATCATGCTGCCGTCCTCCTCGCCCACTCCGCCGGTTCCCGCTTCCTCTGTTCCATCTACCGCCGTCCTGGACCAGGTCGCTAGCAAACTGAGCCAGTTGCGGGAGGATCTTCTGAGCGTGGACCCTCGCCTAGCGGCCGGGCGCCTGGAGCTAGCTTCTGGCTGGGCCCGTTCCGCTGCCTCCGTCCGAACAGCGCTGAGCCAGGCTGTGGCGGCCTCCGATGGGGAGAAGCAGGCCGCCAACCAAGCCAAGGCCGCTCGCGATGCTGCCCTGGGCGATGCTGCGGCTGCCAAGGCTCGCTGCGAGGCACTGGAGACCGAGTTGCAGGGCCTGCGCGACGAGCTCGCCAAGGAGGTCCACGGCCGCCAGGAGAAAGAGATGGAGATGAAGGCTCAGGAGGCTGCCGTCAAGGACCGGGATGCCAAGCTTGATGACCGCCACAGCAAATTGGAGACGCTGGAGCGGTCGCTGAAGGCGGAGAGGACCGAGCTAGACGCCAAGGCGAAGGTCCCGGCGGAGGATCGGGTGGCCTTTGCCAAGAGGGAGGAGAAGGCTCGTGCCGCGCTGAAGACGCTTTACGAGAGTGGCTTGGAGGAGCCGTTGGCCGGTGCGGAGAATGGCCCCGCCAAGCTTCTTACCTTCCTGGTTCGTGCGCTTGAAGATGTCGTAGACGGCCTTGGCCCCACGGCCGAGGCCGAGGCGTGTGCACTGTCTTCTGCGGCGCTGACGCATGTCCTCAGCCACGTCTACCTGTGCGACCCCGACGTCGACTTTGACAGCCTGCTGGAACCCGTGAGCGGCAACCTTGCCGCCGCTGCCGCTGAGGCCGTGAAAGGCCGAGCCGAAGCTTAGCTGGGGAGGTTCCGCGCCTTCAGCGTCTTTCTCGGGCGCGGTGCCGCTAGCTCCGCGGCCCCGGGAGACGGAGTCGTCCAGCGTGACTCCACCACAGGCGGCGGCACCACTGGAGAGTGATCCCTTCGTGGCTTCTGTCCTGTTTTTATTCCTGCAACATGCACCATGCCTACCAGAGGCATTTAAACTTGTGTTTGGCGTCGTGAAATGATCTATGGCTTGTAATATTTGCTTTGAATTTCCTAGAATTCACATTTTTCTCCCCTACTTGCTCGCGCTCTACGTCGGCAGGGCCCGGCCCCGCGCATACCTCACCTAGCGTTAGCCTCGACTAGAAACTAAGACGGGACTAAGGAGCGAGGGGCTACGTGGCAAGTTAGGCTCCTGAGTCACGATACTCAGGAGCCCCCCTTGACGCGCAAGCAACAAGTAGGAAAGGGGGGAACGAGGAGTGGATTAGTCGTTCTGCATCGGCAGGGCCCGGCCCCGCGCATACCTCACCCAGCGTTAGCCCCGACCGGAAACCAGGATGGGACTAAGGAGTGAGGGGCTACGGGGAAAGTTAGGCTCCTGAGTCGTGATGCCAAGGAGTCCCCCTTGACGTTCGAACGACTTTCCATACCTTGGGTCCACTCAGGGAGGGGCGCGTGACGACCAGGTCCGAGGGACCTGGCTGGGTGGCATGCGCTCGGGCAAGGCCCGGGCATAGCCCCCGTGTCCAGCCCCCTCGCGCGGCGCTCCCGAGGGGAGGCATTGCGATGGTGCTGGACACTGAGCTCTGGGCTCCCTCAGGTTGGTACGGCTGTAGGCCGCCCTCAGTTGTTTATCACCAATGCGGAGCATCGCACTTTCGTATGTGTACGGGCATACCCGCTCCTCGGCAGTGTCGTCAGCCAGCGCGGACCATGGTGCTTCCACTGGTACGTGGGAGGGGGCTCCCCTCCGGGAGGAGCCCCCGAGGCATGTATACCTGCGCCCTGACACGTGGCCGGCACGGTAGGGCTAGGAGAGGTGTATCTGGGCACTGGTGAGCCAGCGCGGGACTCACAAGGCCCTACCTCGAGGCGGGTTGCGCCTGGCTCTGGGCCTTTATCAGTGTTGTGTTCCTGCAGGGTGGTTAGAATGCAAATGCTCTACATCCTCAGGTCCCGGCCCTCGAGCTAGCTCAGCTGCCGCTGGTATGACAGGTCGCGATACCGTGGGTCAAGGCCAGGGGGTGAGGGTTGGAGAGCCAGTAGGAGCCCATGAGTCACGATGCTCAGGTACCCCCCTTTTAACGTGCAAGCGCTTTGCATGAAAGCGGAGAAGTCCGCGATAAGCAGCAGTTGACAATTAAGCGCGAAAGAGCAAATTCATTTTAAGTAGACACGGGAGAAGCAAACGCCGCTGGGCCAGGCCCGAGCAGCCCGGGGATGATGCAGCCCGAGGGGCGCCCCCAACAAGGTAAGTAAAGAGCATAAGCAAAACGGATACATGCCGCAGGGACGGACCCACGCGACCTGGGAATGATGCGGCCCTGTGGGCGCTCCCAGCCGGAACTTAGAAGGATGTCACCTGGTGCTGTTGAAGATGAAGTGATGCTGAAGAAGCGGGCGATGTGCGATGAAGACATCGATCCTCACGAGGCCCCAGGTCTAGGAGCCTCGGGAGGCTCCGGGGGCACAGGTGGGTTTCCGAGGGCCATCTCCATCTCCGCCCGGACCGCACAATGCCTGACCTCCTGGGCCTCCAGAGTGCTCCTCAGCAGGCGCTAATGAGCGGCGACCGCGTTCGGCAGGCCGAAAGGCATGCGAACGTAGCCGTGAGGTGGACCCTCGCAACGCCCCACACGGGAAGGCCAGAGGCGCTCCTGAGACGTGGCTCGGATGAGCCCTGGCACGTCGATGCAGACGCACAGCCCACCATCCTCGCCTGGATGTGCGGCCACGGTGGGCAAGCGGTGGCTGCCGCGCATGACTCTCGACTCCTGTAGCTCCTGGGTGTTTCTTGCAATGAACTCCTGAGGGTTTGGTCTTCCTTGCCTCGTACCTTCCTGAGGGAAAATTGCTTGGAAGCACCCCTCCAAGAGGTGCCCGAGCGCCTCCCTCGCGACCTTGGCAAAGTCGGTGGCTCTCCAAGAAAGAGTCCCGGAGCCTTGCCTGAGGAGGGCGCCGGGGGCGCCTTCCTATGCGAGAGAGGGTGGCGCTCCCTGATTGGGCGCAGATCCTGATGCAACACCTCCGGAGGTGCCTGCCTCCTTATGGCTTGGGCCAGGTGAAACCTTCTTCTTCTTAAGGGTCGCCTCGGGAAGTCTTCCGTTTCTATGGTCCAGGTCTTCGATTGCTGCGGCTTGGAACGCGCGCTCAAGTGAACACACTGCGTCCCTTTCTTCACAGGGTACGGTGATGACTCCACCGCTTCCTGGCATCTTGAGGACATTGTATCCATGGTGAGTCACCGCCATGAACTTGGCCAGGGCTGGGTACCCAAGGATGGCGTTGTATGGCAGATGGATGTGGGCGACGTCGAAGTCGATGAGCTCGGTGCAGTAGTCGTTGTGCTGCCCGAAGGTGACTAGAAGGCGAACCTGCCCTATTGGAATAGTGGAACCATCAGTGACTCCTGAGAAGGGCTTGGTCGGATGAAGCTAATCGTATGGCACTTGGAGATTGTCGAACGTCTCGACGGACAGGACATTGAGTCCTGCTCCGCCGTCAATGAGGGTCCTGGTGACCTGCACGTTGCTGATGACTGGGGAGCAAAGCATCGGGAGGACACCGGCCATTGCCGCGCACTTGAGCTGGTCCGCTGAGCTGAACGTGATAGCGCACGCAGACCACCTGAGAGGGCGCGTGGCGTCAAGAGGACTGCGTTCACCCCGCGAGCAAACAGCTTGAAGATGCGCTGTGAGGCTAGGGCCTGTGCTCCACCCAAGATGCAAGCGATTGCGTGCGGCTCTTGGAAGCCCCCAGCTCCCTCGTCTTGATGTTGGTCTTCGTTCCTCCTTGGCGATGGCGGCAGAGGAGGAAGGCCTGCATTGCCGTGCGAGCGATCCTCACGAGGCTGATCTCTCCAGCCTCCCTCGCAAGGCTGGTCCTGCTAGCGATCCTCGCGTGGTCCGTCACGCCACCCTTGGCAAGGGCCACGGTCTTCCTATCGTCCGCCACCCCTTCCTCCACCTTGCCCATAGCCCCTGTCGTTGCGCTCGGGGCGTCAGCCGACACGTCCATCTCTCATGGCCCTAAGCTCATGACATTCGTTGGTGTTGTGGGTGTGGAGGTCGTGGTACACGCAGTACCGGCTGCCCTTGGATGACTCAGGCTGATCCTTGCCTCTCTTAGTGTCTGGTTCCGCTGCAAGCACGACAGCCCCCTTGCGCTTCACGTCCTTGGCCTTGGGCTTCTTCTCTTCTGGTCGGCAGCTGGGAGTTAGAGGTGGGAAAGGCGCCCTTCCTCAGCCCTGGCACACTTGGTCGCCAAGTTGAACAGCTCTAGGGATGTGCATAGTTCTTCATGGATTGCTAGCTCCTCCTTCATCTTGATGTCACATACGCCATCGGAGAAGGCCGAGATGATGGCTTCTTCAGTCACCTTGGGGATCTTGAGGCGAGCATTGTTGAATTGCTGGATGTATTTCTGTAGGGTTTCCCCTTGCTGCTGCTAGATGCGGCGCAGATCGCTCACGGCCGGGGGCCGGTCGCGGGAGCCCTGGAAGTTGGCAATGAAGCGAGTGCGCATATCTTCCCAGGAGGAGATCGTGCCAGGAGCCAGGTTCAGGAGCCAGGTGCGGGCCCCATCCTTGAGCACAATGGGAAACCAGTTCGCCATGACCCTTTCGTCTCCGTTGGCGGCTTGGATGCATAGCTCGTAGAGCTGTAGGAACTCCGGGGGTCCGCCGTGCCATCGTAGCGAGAGGGCAGATCAGGCTTGAACTTGCCTGGCCATGCGACACCGCATAGCTCGGGGGTGAGGGCACGGCAGCCTGCTGTGACCACCGGTGCCTTTTGCTAGTGCTAGGCTTGTTCTTGGGGATTACCGCGCGCCGCCGCTTGGAGCAGCGCGGGGTCTTGGCGTGGATTTGCAGGGACGCGATCTTGGCGCACCGGCGCTGGGAGCACGTGTCACAGCCCCAGTTCAGCCCTGGCTTGATTTTTCTTGCATCCATGCATCATGTCTAAATTTCTTTTAAATTTGAATTGGGGAATTGGAGAGCCTCAGAAATCATTTCTAAAAATGATCAACATTAAAAATTGCTTCAAATGTTTCCAAGGAAATGTTCCTTTGCAGCTTTGAAAAATATTGGCAAGAATAAAATTCAAACCAATATTTTTGGATTATATTCATAATAATTATATTCATAATAATTATTTTTAGTAATCCAATAATTCTGAAAATTGGTGGGTGGCTCTGAATATATTATACATAGCCACATGATTATTTTTAGAAGCAAAAAAATAGTTTAGTGCCTGAACTAAATCAGAACACAAAAAACAAAATAGAAAACAGAACATAAATTATGAAAAGACAGAAACCTCACCTGGGCCTTACCTGTGCTGGCCCAGCACTATTGGCTCAGGCCAGTCATCGCCTACCTCCTGCCAGGAGGACAACGCGCGTGCACACGCTGGCCACCTCCTGCTTCCCACCGCTGCCTCGATGCGCCTGGAGACGCCACGCCATCCCCGCAGAGTCCCCTCGAGCACTCCTCGCCTTCTCTCCCCTTCCCTATCTCTCTAACGTGCGTCCACTGAGTGCTTCGTTGACGCAGACCGCCGTACGCGCAGCCACAGCCATTCCATCGCATCCCTGTGCTGTCCCCTACGTCCGCCTCGACGCCTTGAAGCTCCCCCTCAACGGGAGCATCGCCGGACGCCCTGTCGCCTCGCCATCGACCTGTCGTCTCCGCGCACGACCGTGCATCGCCACCATCAAATTCGTCGCCGTCAGTGCCTCTCCGAGCTCGCTGAGAAGCTCTTCGTGACCGCGGTGAGCCCCCGGTCATTTCCCCCCTAACCCTGCCCCCGTTTGGTCGCAGTAGCCATCACCCCCTTGCTTACCGTAGCCGTCGTCGCACGGGCTCGTCGCCGGCGAAGCCCCGGTGACCAAATGGCCCCGCGCGTGCGTCCGTTGCACTCGCAATGACCCGTGGAGCAATGATAGCGCGACAGCCAGCTCGTTTGCAAGCTGCACCGCTAACCCTGCACCCACCCGAGCTTCGGCCACCACCCGGCTCGTCGCCGCCGCTGTTGCACGCCACCCCAGCACCCGCAGCTGCCACCGTCCGACGCGCCTCGTTGCGCTGGTTCCGCAGAACCCATCCGCACGACCTCTCATTGCTAGAAATGGCTGGACGAGGACCTCCGCCGTGTCCTGCTTAGCGCCGGCGGCTAATCGCCGGTTAGCCAACGTGGCCGTCATTAGATTAGGGGCTAACTAACCCTATTAATTTAACACAAGACACTAACTGTGGGACCTGCCTTGTTAGTTTACTGGATAACCAAAATAATTAGGTTAATTAATAAAATCAATGGACCCACGTGTTAGCATTGACCGTGCTGAAGTGGCCTTTGACCGGGCCCACAATGTGTGAGCCTAGCCATCACTATGAGACTAACCAGTGGGACCCACTGGTCAGGTTTGACCTGGACCAGCTTGTTGACCCTGCTGACGTCACCCAGACGCAATGCTGACACAGTAATTGACTTTCTGGATTTAAAATAAATCAGGAAATTCCAGATAATGCCCAAAACTTCTAAAAATCATAGAAAATTATCTATAACTCCAAATAAGATAAATTATATATGAAAAATGATCAGAAAAATCCAAAGAGTCTGATTATGGCATTATCATGCATGTTTGAACAACTTATCCTTGCTGATCAGGTCAAATCAAATAAGTGGCATTTAAATAATCACATATGGAGTTGAATTTGAGTCTTTGGTTCAAACCAACTTCATCTACTCTGGTTTTAGTTGCATTAGCTCAAATCACGGCATATTGACATGTCATGATCATGCATCATAATGTGCATTGCATTGGTTGTATTCCTTTTGTGTTTGCCGGTGATTGTTCCCCCCTCGGTAGACGTATGTTTCGACGATGTGATCAATGACACCGATGAAGAGCTTTATCATCTTCAGAAATGCCAGGAAAGCAAAACCCCCTTGTTCATTCCGATACAATCCCACTCTCTTGCTCCTGCTCTCTTTTACTGCATTAGGACAACAACGATTCATCTGTTACTTGTTGTGGTAGTTGAACCCATTATCCTCTGCATGATCTGTCATTGCCACAGTAAATAGATGAAACCCACTAGCATGAGTAGGAGTTGTTTCAGCCCTGATGTGCCTACTCATTCATGCTTGTTTGTCATGCGTGCTACTGCTTAGAGTTGAGTCAGGTCTGATTCATCGGGGATGAATTGGAACAGTGATGAACATGTCCTACTCTGTGTGAGCTAAGTGTGTGAACACGATTTGGTAAAGGTAGCGGTGAGAGGCCATGTAGGAATACATGGTGGGTTGTCTCATTGAAACCGTTCTTAGGAACTGAGTTCTGTGTTTGTGATCCATGAACAGCTACTACCACGCATTGGGCCTGAAACTAATGGACCCTCTCGACTTATTAACTGCCCTTGTCCTCTGTCCAGGAGTTGCAACTAGTTTCTGGTGTTTGTAGGATATGTGTTGGCGGCCGTGCGTAGCGCTGACCCTAGGGGTGGGCTATGATGCGGTAGATACACTATGGCACGGTGTACCGGGCGGCCGTTTGGTGTCTCGGGAACCCTGAGCACATCATTTGGGGCTGTGAGCGAAACTCCGGCTGGATCTCCTCGCGGATGGAACCCGAATAGGCGATAAACCTGGACTAGAGACTTGTGTGGTTACTCAGGTCGTGGCCCACTCCCTCGACAGGCTTCCGCTTGAAGGTTGCCGAGATACACGACGTGTAAATGGTGGTATGTGGCGAGAGCTGTGTGAAGAAGTACACCCCTGCAGGGTTATAAATGATCTATTCAAATAGCTATGTCCGCGGTAAAGGACTTCTGGGTTGCCTATAACAGTTCATAGACAAGTGAAAGTGGATACCCTAAAACTCGCAAGATAAGTGTGAGTGCTATGGATGGCCTTCTCGTAGGGAGACGGGAGCGGATCCATAGTCACTACTAGGAAAAGGGCTACTAGTGGTGCACCAGTTTTGCCCACTAATGGCGCACTACTGCTGCGCCATTAGTATCAGGCCACTAGTATTTCTTACTAATGGAACACCGCGCAGTGCGCCATTAGTATAGAACACCATGCACCATTAGTATCTGCCATACTAATGGCGCACTATTGGGTGATGCGCCATTAGTATGAATATTTGGTTTTTTTTACTATTCAGAATTTTGCACAGGTTACAAAATATATTATTGGACAGAATATAGACAGCACCCCATAGTAAGAGCAGATTCATCGAATAAAATAGAAGATTAGTCTCCGAATACAATTTATCATATTAGTCTCCAAATTCAAAAGACTGACCAAAGATAGAACATTACAAGTCTCGAGACCGCGAGTAGCGAGTTTGTCGGAAGTAATACTAATCCTAACAAGTCCTACTAATCATCATTATACAACTTGTACTTGGTATTAATAACAAGTCATACGATCATCATATTGATAGTCATCGAACCAACCCTACTTAATTGTTCTTAGCACATGATCATCAGTATTAGGCAGGAGCTAAATACCCTATTTAAGGTAAAATAGCATAAAACAATATAGACCCTGACTCTCCATTATGGAGAATGGAGAACATCCTGTCCCCAATTCTTGCACTTCGCTTCCTTTTGCTTCCAAGAACCTCCTTATGACTGTCCATACATTTTTCCATCCTTTGATTTTCATGTCTCCACTTCTTTTAGAAATCTCGTATGGACAGTTGAGATTCATAGGATGACCTGGATGTATGTTCAAAACATTAAGACTACCTTCCTTATACATCAAATGAGGCACACAATTCTCTGGGATTATCTATTGAAAAACATAGTAATAACTTCATAGTTAGCAATGATGTACTAGTTTTAGAAGTATGCAAAAGATGCACGGATGTCATAATAGTAAAAATCTTACCAGGGTATCTCCATGGTAGTTACCGTAGTTGAACACATGCACTAGTGGCACATATTTACCATAATGTTGAGGAGTTTAATTGTGGATATTGTAATTCTCAATGTCAGTACAAAATCCGACCAGATGATTTTTCTCCTTGTAAGTTGTTAATTCGGAGCTATCGGTGTAGTGGGTTTTGTCTACCATCTCTCGCACATTCTTTGAACAATAAAAATAAGCTGTCAATGGAAATAACCTTTCAACTATTTTGAAATAAACAATATAAATTAGCTAATAACTATGTTTGAGAAACTCACATAGCGGTAGAACTGGAGGCGTATCAACAAGAACCCAAATGTCCATATTGTCTTGGTCGATGTCAGGATTACCAAGATCCATGGTCATAAGCATACCCTCATCAAAACCATACATCTTGCAAAATGCTTCCCAATTTTTGCAACCAAAATGGGTTACGCTCTCAGAATTATATAGATTTACTTCAAAGTCCACATCGTGATGAGTCCTTAGGTGAATTTTCTTTGTTTCAGAAATTTCATGGTCTTCAAAATCCATCCTCTCCAAGACATAGCGTCTTGCATGGCATGGGATAAGCTATACTCGAATTGTAAAAGATGAAAATTACACATTGAAATAGTTGAAGTCATGCTTAATTATGAAAATAACACTTGTCGTCGTTGTGTACCGTTTCAACTTCAAAGGTCTCCTGGAGCTTAATGCTGAAGCGCCGATCATCGTCCAGGTGAGGCATGTCGCACAGACCTCGATCGTCGTGGCACCAGTAGCACTCCCCCGGGAGACTTTCATCGTCCGATGATGATGACGACATATCCTACGTTCATAATTCAAAACTACATCATTTAGGGTTTGTCGACACCGAGGCATCCTAAAAGCTAAGCTTTTATCATTTAGGGTTTGTCGATGCTGAGGCACCCTAAAATCGTAAGCTTTCATCATTTAGGTTATTATCGACACTGAGGCACCCTAAAAGCCAAGATTTTATAATTTTGGGTTTGTCGATGTCGAGGCATGCTAAAATCCTAAGCTTTCATCATTTAGGTTTTGTCGACCCTGAGGCACCCTAAAAGCCTAAGCGTACATCATTTAGGTTCTCATCGACACCGAGGAACCCTATAGAAGCCAAGTTAAGTTTTCATCATTTAGGGTTTATCGATGCCGAGGCACCCTAGGTTGGGCCTAATCACTTGGCACTAATCACTTGGCTCTAACCTATGTTGGGTTTATCATCTAGGGTTTATCGATGCTAAGGAGAATTCCAAGTTGGGCCTAATCACTTGGCTCTATTGCCACCTATGGTTTAATGCAGCAAGAATGGTGGGGCAGTTGATCCTACTTAACTAAGTACTAAGATACCCTGGCCCATGCATTAGTCGCAAGTACCCCATATGTCCTATTTTTAGCAAAGTCATGCTAAAATTCACGGAAAATTTCGGCATGACCTTTGCTGAAAATAGGATATATGGAGTACCCGAATTGGCCGGAACGGAAGTTAATCGACATTCCGGCAAACTCAAGGGCCTCTCGGGGTACCTGCAAATTCATCACGACACAGTGGTCAGAGACAAAACCCAGCAAACTAGCAAGATGATCATCATCTTTGCAAGTCATTATTACTTGTCAAATACAGAAGAAGGAACAATTTATTTGTGACATAGTTGGCCCATACAGAAGAAGCAACACCCTACACTAGCCTAAAAACAAGTGAAGTTTCACCCATATAAGAACAACTTTATAAAATCAGAGAAGTTGCTATGTTTTTTCTACTTCTAGGAAAAACATCACTCATTGGAAATGAAAATCTCAGTACCAGCATTTTGAACTTTGAAATGAAATACAGTAGTAGTATTGGTAGTATATGGAGTAGTATCTTGTCTAGTAGTAGTATTAGTTGTATATGGAGTAGCAAGTTTTGCCTCAAAGACCGCAAAAGCTATGTTTTTTCTCAATTCAGATAGCTAAGTGGAAAACCACGTCAAGTTCTGTTTTAATACTCTATTTCTCAATGCATGCAATTGGTTTCATAGCTTTGTGTTACTGTACTGACCTATTTAACCCTAGCCACTTTGCATATACAAGCTATATAGTCTGAAATCAAATGCATACAGCTGAGACAAGCATCGACCATAGCACTCCACAGCCATGAACTTGTAAAGAGGGGGAGAGAGGCGAGACAAGTGGTCACCTTGGTGACAGGGGAACCAAATCCAAACAAGTCGAACCCACAACAGCAGCTTCTGTGTATCCAAGTTGAACCAAGTCCTTCCTTCACACAACACAACAGCACAACACAGCTATAGATGAGAACGCGTCAGAGATTGGAGGAGATGAAGAAGAAAATCAGCAAGAGACAACCGGAAAAGGGATTCATACCCTGTTCTTCTGCTGGATGGCGGGGAGGTCACGGGCCTCCTCTCCTGCTGGACGTGGGGCCTCCTCTCCTGGTGGACGTGGGGCGGCTCCAAGGTTTCTAGGGTTTTTTGGGGGGAGG
>NC_041392.1:561331906-561332472 GCF_002162155.2 Triticum dicoccoides | reverse complement strand
GCGGGGGGGCATGGGCGGCTGCGGCGTAGTGGGTCGGGCAGTGGCGGCGGCAGCGGGGTGGAGGGAGGGACGAGGGAGGGAGCGGCGCGGTGGAGGGAGAGGGACGAATCGAAGTAGTCTGGAGAGAGGGAGGGGGAAGGAGTGGCATGGTGGTGTATGGATGGGGGAAGATGACTAATGTCGCACCCCCAGGCGGTGCGCCATTAGAATGTTTTTTTTCATAGCAATGGCGCGCCAGCGCGACAGTGCGCCATAATTATTCATTTTTAGATAGCAATGGCGCACCAGCCACCCGTGCGCCATAAGTAAGAATTTTTTTTTTAAAAAAGAATATGAATATGAAACAGTAATATTTTTTTATAAAAAACAGTAATAATTGTTCTTTAACAACAATTGTAGTCTACACTTTATTATTATTATTTTTGAAAAAATGAATATGAATATGAAATAGTAATATTTTTTTATAAAAATAGTAATAATTTTTTTAAAAATAGCATCAAATTTGTTATTTGAAAATATCATCGGCGGCGGCAGTGGAGCGGGGGAGGGTGCGGGGGGTGCTCGTT
>NC_041392.1:561305524-561331676 GCF_002162155.2 Triticum dicoccoides | reverse complement strand
GTGGAGCGAGGGAGGGTGCAGGGGGTGCTCGTCGGTGGCGGTGAAAGTGAGTGTGTAGGTGTGGCTGTCCAAAATATCTAGCTGGTCCTAGGTTACTAATGGCGCACCATACAGCCATGCACCATTAGTAGCCCAACATACTAATGGCGCACCTGCTGGCCGTGCGCCATTAGCAGTTTTGCAAAAAAGTATATATGGCGCACCATACAGCCATGGGCCATTACTAGTTAGAACTACTAATGGAGCACTTTGCCCGGATGGCCATTAGTATGTTTGTAAAAATGAAAAAAAAACACTTGTGGCGCACCTTGTGCCCGGTGCGCCATTAGTGCCTTCCACACTAATGGTGCATCGCCACATGGTGCGCCATTAGTATATAGTAGTGGCGCACCACTTCTCTGCTGCGCCATTAGTGTCAATTTCATCTATAGCCCATTTCCTAGTAGTGAGTGGTGTATTGAATGGTGAATATGTGGACTCCTATGTGCCACCTCAAAAGAGTTGCTTACAGTCGTAGTTCAGGTTAGCCACTGAGTCAAAGCTGGCTTGCTGCAGTTAAACTCCACCACCCCCTTTATTGATACCGATGCATATGTAGATAGTTCTGATGTAAATCTTGTTGGGTACATTTGTACTCACGTTTGCCTATTTTTATGTTTTGTAGAGAGACGTCAGTCTCGCTAGTAGTTCCGTGTGGACTTCGACGTTTAGCTTGATACCTCAGCTACCATCTTGTGCCCTCGGCAGGATCTGGTACATAGTCAGGCTTCTTAGCCTTTTTCATTTATAGATGTCTGTACTCAGACATGTTAAGCTTCCGCATGTGCTTTGATTTGTATGCTATGATTGTTGGGTCATGAGACCCATGTTTGTAATATCTCGCTCCTTGGAGCCTAATGAATAAACACTTGAGTTGTAGAGTTATGTTGTGATGCCATGTTGTATTTACACATATCGAGCATATTGTGTGTATGTTTGAAATGCTTGGTATGTGTGGGATCCGACAATCTAGTTGTTTATCCTTGGCAGCCTCTCTTATGGGGAAATGTAGTCTAGTGCTTCCATGAGCCATAGTAGCCCGCTACAGCACGGTTCACCGGAGTCCTGTTAACCCAGCACTACTGCTCAGGACACTTGACTGGCCGGCATGTGTTTCACTTCGTTCCTGTGTCTGTCCCTTCGGGGAAATGTCACGCGTTGACATCCGGAGTCCTGCCTAGCCTGCTACAGCCCGGGTTCCCGGAGTCCTGTTAGCCCAGTGATAGAGCCCGGATTCACACGCTGCTGACCGACATGCTCGATGTGATTCATGTATGCCTGTCCCCATTGGTTAGTGCCGCTTTGGGTTCATGACTAGCCATGTCGGCCCGGGTTCTCTGTCATATGGATGCTAGCGACACTATCATATACGTGAGCCAAAAGGCGCAAATGATCCCGGGCCATTGTAAGGCGACACCCGTGGGAATACCGTGCGTGAGGCCGCAAAGTGATATGAGGTGTTACCAGCTAGATCGATGTGAATTGGACTCGGGGTTCTGACAGCGTTGGTATCAGAGCCTTACTGCCTGTAGGATTACCAAGCCAAACTGGTCGAAGTTGTGTCTAGAAATGCTTTAGTTATGTAGGGGAATTGATTGTGGAAGGGAACATAAGGCTCTTTTTACTTCTTATACCCTATGCCTTCTGATCTGAGTCACCCTCTTCTTTTCTGCGGGGGTTAAGAACTAGGCTTCTCTTCTATCTCTCAGGATGACGTGCTGCTAAACCGTAGTTGCCTAGGATTGTTGACTTCAAGCCTCAGTTCAGTTCCTACTACTTCCATATGTCATAGTTGGCCTCAGAACTTTGATATTGTGATGTTGAGTGGTTATGCCACCATTTTGCAGGATTTCTCAAATCATTTTGAGCATTTACAGCCATTATGTTGTCCGAGTCATCCTAGGTTTCTAAATAGTCTGATGCAGATGCAAATCTTTCCTCCGTGTTCCCATTGTAGTTTTGGGCCAGATTAAGCACACTAATCGGTGTGTTGAGGTACTCCGTTGCCTTGACGTGTATGTTGGAGTTATTATTATGACCGTAGGTGTTTCAGGGAGTCACCTAGTGATCTAGCCATGTTTTGTATCCCCAGTGTGTGATTCTGGCCATTATTCTCGAAAGCATCCTGTGATGCCATGTAGTGGTAGGTATTCTATTCATGGGTTCTTGAACCCAAGATTCACCCTACTTACCTCATGTTGATAGTGTTTGATAGTTCCTTTAGGATATTAGCAACCTTTGCGATAGTCCTCGAGGTTCGTGGTACAACGTTCTTCCAATACCATGAACCAATATGGCAGGAGTTCTTTTGAACCAAAATATCACAATCAGAGTACTCTTTAGGAGTTCTCCATTCTATATTGTGACTCTGCCAGTTCAACATTTCTGCATGGGTTATCCGGAAGAAATAACATGCTAATCCATGCATCCATAACTCAGAAAATTATATGTTCCTTTGAGTTGTCCCTCTATAGTTGTATTGTGACCCTCGTCCATCAATTGTTGGTCAAGAGTAGTTGTGCATTGGTGTTATCGATGCCTATTATTCATGTGATCCGTCAAGCCATTCAATTCCGAAATGACTAGGAGAAACAAACTCCAGTACCTCATCCATATCTAGGATTGGGTCAAAGCAGTTGTATTCCGCAGATCAAAGTGCCAATCCAGCTTTTGTTCTGTTCTACCTTGGAGTGTTGCCTCCTTATGTCAGAATTGTCATGAGCATTGCACCACCTCTTATGAACTCTTGATGCAGTGTAATTTCTCTCCATCATTATTCATTCCTCGGTTCCATGTTGTTGCAACCGGAATACCGACAAGTGAACCGTCATGTGTGAAATCAATACTCCTAGAAACTAGTTGCTTGGTAGTAAATGGACAATATTCTCGTTCTTAGCGTGTTGGTTATTGAATCATCATTCTAAGATAGATTGTGCTACCTAGTCCTTATTTCCAGTGCACTCTTCGATCAATGAGATAGGATTATTCAATCCCTTGCTTATTTAACCATATCATCTTGCTCTAAAAAGCAAGATTATTCTCGAGCTTAATAACATATCGGTGGTTCGTGATGTTTCGAATATCTTCTCGGAAGTATTACCAGGTTGTCACCTGACCGCTATGTTGAGTTCGTGATCAAATTGGTTTCTTATAAACCACCCCTTTCTCGAAGAATCTTTGTTGGATACCCCTGAGCTAGTTGGTTAAGCTAAACAACAACTTGGAGAGTTGGAAGATAAAACCTTGCCCAACTTAGTTCATTCCAAAGGGATATCTTTTGTGTGTGTGTGTGTTGAAGAAAGATGATATCTCCATCGATTGGTCCTCGTGATCAGTTGTTGGATCTATTGCCTTGTCAAAACTTTGACTTGAGTATGGACTATCGTCAAGTCCAATCAGAACCAACGATGTTCGTAATGTTGTCTTACTCGTGGTTGATCCCCGAGCATACACCATTACATCTTTTGGTCTGACCAATGCTATCACCGTGTTCACATGATGGTGGAAGTCCAGTGATATGGAAATTCCGATGAGTTGCTGTTGAGCCCAACAGCAGCATTTTGTCTCCCCCATGATTCATGTTGAACATTACACTAGTATTGGAAACTTTGTAAGCATTGCCTTCATATTCCGCTCATGAGGTATACGTTTGGATGAAAGGAGTGACTTCCTCTAATTCACATGAATTTGTTGTAAGTTGCCTCCGTGAATTCGAGAAAGCTTGTTTTTGCTTCCTTCGGAACCATCCCAAGTCAGTCATGCATATGTGCGAAGTATTCTATGGTTTGAAGACTTGCAACCTTTAGCCCATATGTATTCCCTAGCACCCAAGCCACTAATTGATTTGTTCACGGAAAAGGAGTTGTTGTGCAAATACTAGTTCATGCACAAGACCTCGATATCCTTGTTGATGGTGCCCCACCTGAACTCGGCGGTGTTTTATTATAAGACTACTACGTGGTCATGCTTGTCTGGGACAGTGTGTTCACTTGTATGTAGCAGAACCAACTCATGTTTTGGAACTTGCTATCTTAGTTCATTCCTAGAGAATCTCGCAATGCCATCTCGTCGAAATGTGTTGCAAACTTTCTCTTCAGACATGCTGAGTCTGAAGTATCCTATCACCAATCGGATCTGAATCTCAGGCAAATATGATGGTTGGAATATTCCCAACAGTTGCATTTTGTTCCCAACTTGCACCGCCATTGTGCCAATTCCCCATGGGCTGCCCTTCTCGGTAGTTGCTGTCCAATATCATCTTCCAAAGTGGACTTACCCTGGGTCCCATCCATTTCTGATGATAAGAAAAATCATCCATCGCGTTGTCTTCAACAAGGTAGTCCACATCATCCATTCTAGTCCGATTATGTCATTCTTTGTACTCCTTCAAACGATCGTTTGGGAATTGTCTTAGGCCGGTATAGAGAATTTCAATGATCTCTGCATCAAAAGTAATTCTTTTTGCCACTCAAGGGAATATTTCTACGAGCCACCTTCCCTAAGGTGCCCCGTTATGGAATCATAGCAATTCATCTCCTTGCTACTCATGCACCATCTTACTCAAGCATGGAATTGTTGCCTACCAAAACTGAAACTCATCATCGGGTTTGGTCCATACCTCTCGATGACTGGAGATGTTTCAACATCTCAATCCATGAGTTGATCTTGAATTTCTCGATTTTTGAGGGATCGATTTCTGTAGAGTTTCTTTCTACCATCTTCGTGTTGGACAAAGATCTCGAAAGCAAAGACGCAAAGATCAATGTGATGCAATGGATCAATATATTCGAGAAGAGCTGTTGGATCATGAAGATTGTATTAGATTTGTATCCCCTCTGTCTTCTTACCTCATGTCTTGAATCTCGGGACGAGATTCTGGTTTTGTGGGGGTGAGCTGTCACAGCCCCAGTTCAGCCCTTGCTTGATTTTTCTTGCATCCATGCATCATGTCTAAATTTCTTTTAAATTTGAATTGGGGAATTGGAGAGCCTCAGAAATCATTTCTAAAAATGATCAACATTAAAAATTACTTCAAATTTTTCCAAGGAAAGGTTCCTTTTCAGCTTTGAAAAATATTGGCAAGAATAAAATTCAAACGAATATTGTTGGAGGTTCCAAAGTATTTATCTTGGGCCTTTGAGTTAAATCCTATAGTATTTGAATTGGATTATATTCATAATAATTATTTTTACTAATCCAATAATTCTGAAAATTGGTGGGTGGCTCTAAATATATTATACATAGCCACATGATTATTTTCAGAAGCAAAAAAATAGTTTAGTGCCTGAACTAAATCAGAACACAAAAAACAAAATAGAAAACAGACCAGAAATTATGAAAAGACAGAAACCTCTGTGTCATCACCGAGATCCGCCGGTTTTGACACCGACATTGGTGCTTTCATTGAGAGTTCCTCTGTGTCGTCGCCGTCAGGCTCGATGGCTCCTACGATCATCTATAGCGATGCAGTCTAGGGTGAGACCTTCCTCCCCGGACAGATCTTCGTCTTTGGTGGCTTCGCACTGCGGGCCAATTCACTTGGCCACCTGGAGCAGATCGAAAGCTACGCCCCTGGCCGTCAGGTCAGATTTGGAAGTTTAAACTACACGGCTGACATCCACGGGGACTTGATCTTCGACGGATTCGAGCCACTGCATAGCGAGCCGCACTATCCCGACGAGCATGATCTAGCTCTGCCGCCGAACAGTGCCCCGGAGGCCGCACCCGCATCGGCTCCGATCCTTAATTCGGAGCCAATTGCGCCGATCGAGGGTGGGCAGTTGGACGCCACCTCGGGGGCTGTGATCCCAACGGCGATTGAGCCGAACACCAGCCCCGCACTCCACGAGACTCATGACTCCAAGGAGCTGGACTCCTTTCCGGACTACGAACCCTCCGCGCCCCGGCCAATCGAATCCGATTGGGCGCCGATCATGGAGTTTACTGCCGCAGACATCTTTCAGCACTCGCCTTTTGGCGATATTCTGAAGTCACTGCAGTCTCTCTCTTTATCAGGAGAGCCCTGGCCGTACTGCGGCCAGCGAGGTTGGGATTCAGACGATGAAGAAATTCAAAGCCCACCCACCACCCACTTAGTAGCCACTGTCGACGACTTAACCGACATGCTCGACTTCAACTCTGAAGACATCGACTGTATGGACGCCGATGAAGGAGATGATGAAGAACCAACGCCTATTAGGCCCTAGAAAGCCACCTCGTCCTATCACATATACATGGTGGATACCCCAAAAGAGGGACATGGCGATGGAACAGCAGAGGATGACCCCTCCAAGAAACAGCCTAAGCGCCGGCGTCAACGGCGCCGCTCAAAATCCCACCAAAACAAACACGGTGATTCCAGCACGGGAGATAATAATACTCCAGAAAGCGCCAAAGAAAACCCCCTCTAGCAAGATTTAGCACAGGAGGATGGAGAAACCAGCCCTCATGAGAAAGCGGCAGACAGAGAGGTCGAGGACGATAACTATATGCCTCCCTCCGAAGACAAGGCAAGCCTCGACGATGATCAATTCGTCGTTCCAGGGGATCCTGTCGAGCAAAAGCGTTTTCAACGCAGGCTTATGGCCATGGCAAGAAGCCTCAAGAAAAAACAGCAACAGCTTAGAGTTGATCAAGATTTGCTAGTCGACAGATGGACTGAAGTCCTTGCAGCCAAAGAGCATAAACTCGAACGCCCCTCCAAGAGCTACCCAAAGCGCAGGTTGCTACCCCAATTAGAGGAGGAAGCACTTGATGCAGCCGACCGGCCACCTCGTGGGCGCGACAGAGAGACCCCTCGGCCCTCCACTCAAGCCGCACCTCGTACCAAGGCACGGGAATATGCGCCGGAGTTATGAGACATGTTGGAGGACAAGGCAAGACAAACAAGATCAATCTACGGATCGCGTGGGCGCCCCATGGCTCGAGAGGGTAACCGTCACGCCGGCCATAAATTCGGCAGGGCCGAACATAGCTCATTGGAGCTACATCATGATATCGCCCAGTACAGAGGCGCCGCACACCCACTATGCTTTATAGATGAAATAATGGATCATTAGATCCCCAAGGGCTTCAAACCCGTAAACATCGAATCATATGATGGCACAACAGATCCTGCGCTATGGATTGAGGATTATCTCCTTCATATCCACATGGCCCGCGGCGATGATTTCCACGCCATCAAATACCTCCCACTCAAGCTTAAAGGACCTGCTCGGCACTGGCTTAACAGCTTGCCAACAGGATCAATCAGTTGTTGGGAGGACCTGGAAGCCGCATTCCTCGACAATTTCTAGGGCACTTATGTGCGACCCCCAGACGCCGATGACCTAAGTCATGTAATTCAGCAACTAGATGAATCGGCCAGGCAATTCTGGACATGGTTCCTAAGAAAGAAAAATCAAATAGTCGACTGTCCGGACGCTGAGGCCCTAGCAGCCTTCAAGCACAATATCCATGACGAGTGGCTAGCCCGGCACCTTGGACAGGAAAAGCTGAAATCTATGGCAGCACTCAAGACACTCATGTCCCGCTTTTGCACGGGAGAAGATAGCTGGCTTGCTTGTAGCAACAATATAACCAAGAACCCTGGTAGTTCAGACACCAGGGACAGTAGTGGCAGGTCGTGTCGAACCAAGCAGAAGCGCTGCATCAACGGCGACAATGCTGAGGATACAGCAGTTAATGCCGGATTCAAAGGCTCTAAATCCGGTCAGCGGAAAAAGCCATTCAAAAGGAATCCTAGGGGCCCGTCCAGTTTGGACCGAATACTCGACCGCTTATGCCAGATACATGGCACCCCCGAAAAGCCGGCCAATCACACCAACAGGGATTGTTGGGTGTTCAAGCAAGCAGGCAAGTTAAATGCCGAAAATGACGACAAGGGGCCGCATAGCGATGACGACGAGGAGCCCCGGCCGCCGAACAACAGTGGACAGAATGGCTTTCCCCCACAAGTGCGGACGGTGAACATGATATACGCAACCCACATCCCCAAGAGGGAGCGGAAGCGCGCGTTAAGGGACGTATACGCGATAGAGCCAGTCGCCCCAAAGTTCAACCCATGGTCCTCCTGCCCGATCACCTTTGATAGAAGGGACCACCCCACTAGCACCCGTCACGGCGGATTCGCCGCATTGGTTCTAGACCCAATTATTGACTGATTTCATCTCACTAGAGTCCTTATGGACGGCGGCAGCAGCCTGAACCTGCTTTACCAGGATACAGTGCGGAAAATGGGCATAGATCCCTCAAGGATTAAGCCCACCAAAACGACCTTTAAAGGCGTAATACCAGGTGTAGAGGCCAACTGTACAGGCTCAGTCACACTTGAAGTGGTCTTCGGATCTCTGGATAATTTCCGAAGCGAAGAGTTAATCTTCGACATAGTCCCATTTCGCAGTGGCTATCATGCACTGCTCGGGCGAACCGCATTCGCCAAGTTCAACGCGGTACCGCATTACGATACCTTAAGCTCAAGATGCCAGGCCCTCAAGGAGTAATTACGGTCAATGGAAACACCAAACACTCCCTCCGAACGGAGCAGCACACGGCGGCCCTTGCAGTGGAAGTACAAAGAAGCCTCTCCAGGCAGTTCTCTAGTCCGGCCAGTAAACGACCGAACACCGTCAAGCGCGCCCGGAGTAACCTACAACAAGATAGCCTGGCACGGTCCGAGCAGGCGTAGCAATGCGGCCCCAACCCCAACCCTCACAAAAAGGCGACGCCAGTACTTCGCGTACATAATTACGCTCTAGAGAAACCATGGGCACAGGGGAGGGGCACCATCACGGCACGCCCGAAACATGGCTTAAACCGCACCAGGGGCTGCCAATTTTTTAATTTTCTCTTACTTTCAGGACTCCACCCTTCGGAAGACCTGTTCGGCAGTTCAATTGCCGCACAAACAATGCAAGAACCAAGGAAGCAGACAAGCCACGCCGCATTACGGAACTCCCAGGTGGTCTCTATCACGAGCAGTATACCTGTTTCGCATATTATTCCGCAGCTTGCCCCTGGAGCGGACATGTTACATAGTCCAACCTTTTGTTTATCGCATTATTTGTATCGTTCCGCTTTGATCGCAGCTCTTTTTAATAAACAATGCATAGATTTTGTCTATTTTTGCATTACTCTGTTTTATATTTATATATGTTCCTTAACGACATGTTGCACCCGTACACTTTAGTACGGCCAAAATACGCCAGGGGCTTCAGTACCCCTCAACATGGTGTGAGAAGTCCAAACACTTTAACAAGTGCGGCACCCCGAACTTATAGCATTATATGCATCGGCTCCGAATCATGTCTTGGGTCAATAGTTGGGTTTGCCCGGCTCCTATGTTTTGGTGCCTTACGTTCCGCTATATCGGCTAAGGTAGCACTAGGAGAACCACTGCGATTGTTCCCCGGTTGAGCTAGGTCGAGCACCTCAGTGGAGAAAGCTAAAACTAACCGTCATGATGAGGCGAGAGCTAGTCGCTGTTTGAGAGGTCTTTTCGAGTCCTTAAAGACTTATGCCGCTTAGGGCGAGGAGCTGGCTCTGTCCGGCCAAGGTGTGGATAGCGCCCCGAACTCGGTCTTCCGAATACCAGGGGCTTCGCCGAAATTTAAAATTATAGAATTCTATGGCTAAGTGAGAGTGTTCACGCATTATAGTCAGATTGCCTTGTTCGTTGGGCTGAGCGCCTCCCTCGAAGGACCCAAACATGGGAAAAAGAGCCCTCAGGTTTATCCCCGAACACCCCAGCACTAGCGGCACGGGGGCAGAAGCCTACGACTCGCCATCTCTCAGAATTGATAAACAGCCACACAGAAGGTAATATTTTAAATTCAAACAGCATTACTTAGCGCATATGAACAAGTTTTCAGTGCACAGGACAAAACGAGCGAGTTTTACTCAAAAATTACGTCCATAGAACATTCATCCGCCACAAGGCAGGCAACATTCAGAACATCCTTATAATAATTTTCGGGCTTGCGATGCTCTTTCCCCGGCGGTGGCCCGTCCTTCACAAGCTTCTCAGCATCCAGCTTGCCCCAGTGCACCTTCGCACGGGCAAGGGCCCTACGGGCACCTTCAATGCAGACAGAGCGCTTGATGACTTCGAGCCTTGGACAGGCCTCCACCAGCCACCGCACCAGCATGAAATAGCTCCCAGGCTGAGCCTCTCTAGGCCACAACCGAACTATGAGGCCCTTCATGGCCTGTTCGGCCACCTTGTGGAGCTCGACCAGTTGCTTCAACTGGTCGCTCAGGGGCACGGGGTGTCCGGCCTCAGCGTACTGAGACCAGAACACCTTCTCCATCGAGCTGCCCTCCTCGGCTCGATAGAATGCGGCGGCATCAGATATACTCCGGGGAAGATCTGCGAACGCGCCTGGAGAACTCCGGATTCGGGTAAGTAACAAGTAACTCACGCTTATGTGTTTACTTTGCATAAAGAATGCCTTACCCACCGCTATCTTCTTCACCTCATTCAACTCCTGGAGGGTCTTCTGGGATTCGGCCTTGGCAGACTTGGCACTTTCAGTAGCCGCCGCGAGCTCGGATGCTCGCGTCCTTGTGTCACGCTCCAATCTCTCATGTTTTTCCATGAGAGCCTGGATCTCTTGCCGCACCTTGCCAACCTCGGCCTCATACTTTTCTTGCTCAGTGCGCTCCGCAGCCGACCTCTTCTTGGCCTCGAGCAGCGCTTGCTTCAGGGTCGCCACCTCTGACGTGGCCCCTACAATAGCCACGATACTACTGTCATTTTTCGCAATTGCACCTTTTTATACACATTTATACAAGGTATTTCTTACCTTCACTGTCCTCGAGCTGCTTCTTGGCATGTTCGAGCTCTTGCTCGGACCGCTCGAGGTCCTACTTTAGCACGTGCACTTCCGCAGTCAGTGCGGCGGACGCCAGCAAGGAAGCCTGCACACGCATATTGACTTCTTTTTGTTAGACTCCTGCAAATTTTATTTGATCCTCTATTCGGCTTTTCTTCTTGAACACCAAACATAGCATCAGGGGCTACTGTCTATGCGGTAATGTTATTTACACATTCTTTACTTACCTCAAAGCCTGTTAAAAGGCTTGTACAAGCTTCAGTCAGTCCGCTCTTGGCGGACTGAACCTTCTGGACCACCGCACTCATAATGGTGTGGTGCTCCTCATCGATGGAGGCGCCTTGGAGCGCCTCCAACAGATTGTCCGGCGCTTCCAGTTGGACGGAGGTCGCCGGCACGGTGGGCTTGCTCCTCTTGGAAGGAGGTCCCCTGCCGGACTCTGGAACCTTTGATGGTTCTGAAGTGGTTTCCGGCCTAGGGCCGGACTTGGAGCCCTGGGGGGTTTCGTCCCCTTTACTCCTGGAGTCTGGGAGGTCGCCTTGCGGCGCCTCCAGGACCACCTCCTCCCGGATTGGAACCTGTTGGGACAACACTTCGGTGTCGTCCGTAGGGCGGGGGGAGGAAGCCGTCGGCAGCGAGTTCACGTCCAACGAGTCCAGTGAGCCGCTCGACGACGCGTCGAGCCGGTCTTTGGGTGGGCTGCATAAACATATTCGACATAAGGGAAAGCTGTGTAATAAACGAATACTATGAAATCACTCCGGTATCCGGATACTTACGATTTCGCCAAGGGCTTGGCCCTGGGCGGCCACTCCTCTTCACCGTCGTCGGCGTTGGTGGAGTAGTTCGGAGGAGGGGTTCTCCCCTTCTTCGACTCTTCGGCCTTCCCAGTTGGGGCGGCCTTCCTTTTCTTCCCTTCCCCCGCTGGAGGGGGAGGGGTCTCTTCTTCCTCCTCCTCATCTTCGTGGGAGGAGTGCGTCTTGGATTCGTCGGATGATGAATCCGACACCTCCGGGCGTCGGGAACTCTTTCGAGTCCCCGTGGCCTTCTTCTTGGCCTTCTTCTCCGGCACCACATAGGGTGCCGGAACCAGCAGCTTCGCCAATTGAGCGTCCGCTGGGCCTTCGGGCAAAGGAGCCGGAGAGTTGATCTGTCCGGATGTCACCTGCCAATCCTGTCAAAGGAAAGGGAGCTTAGATCCCGCATGGAGTCAAACTATGAAACACTGATACCCTGTAAAAGGAAAAAAAATAGCTTACCGCAAGAGCGTGACGCTGTGCACTGAATCTGCGATCCTCAGTAGCGGATGCGGGAGCCACGGCACCCTTGAAAAGTACCTTCCAGGCATCTTCGTACGTCATGTCGAATAGCCTGCTCAAAGTTTGGTGCCGCGTCGGGTCGAACTCCCACAGGTTGAAAGCCCGTTGTTGGCACGGAAGGATCAAGCGGATGAGCATAACCTGGACTACGTTGACAAGTTTCAGCCTCTTGTCCACCAGGGTTTTGAAGCATGTTTGGAGTCCGGTCAGCTCTCCTTTTTTACCAAACGACAGGCCCGTCTCTTTCCAGGACGTGAGCCATGTTGGGGGTCCGGACCGGAACTTAGGGGGTGCGACCCATTCGGTGTCGCGCGGCTCGGTGATGTGAAACCACCCCGATTGCCACCCCTTCAGGGTCTCCAATAAGGAGCCCTCGAGCCATAGGTCGTTGGCCATCTTACCCACCATGGCTCCTCCACACTCCGCCTGGTTGCCGCGCACCACCTTCGGCTTGACGTTGAAAGTCTTGAGCCATAGGCCGAAATTGGGGCGGATGCGGAGGAAAGCCTCGCACACGACGATAAACACCGAGATGTTGAGGATAAAATTCAGGGCCAGATCATGGAAATCCAGGCCGTAGTAGAACATGAGCCCCCAGACAAACGGGTGGAGAGGGAAGCCCAGTCCGCGGAGGAAATGGGGAGGAACACCACCCTCTCATGGGGCCTAGGGGTGGGGATGAGTTGCCCCTTTTTAGGGAGCCGGTATGCGATGTCGTTAGACAGGTATCCGGCCTTCCTCAGCTTTTTGATATGTCCCTCCGTGACGGAGGAGACCATCCACTTGCCTCCCGCTCCGGGCATGGTTGGAGAAGGTTAAGGTGAGGAGTGCGGATTTGGGCGCTGGAGCTCGAGTGCGCAAGAATGGATAGGCGAAGGAGGAAGAAGGCGTAGGTGAAAAGGTGGATCCTTATCCCCTTCTATGGGTGGACACAACTACATGTCCCCACCAGCCTGGAAAAACTCGCTTATCTCCCAAGCGTCGTAATCAAAGGCGCGGTTGGGTTACCCATGCCCATATTGATGGGAATCCCGGAATAAGGGGACACGATCTCTCTTTAACAAGACGTGCCAAGGAAACCGCCTCGCATAACACGCTGCGGTGGGACAGTAAAACGTTTCGAATAAAAGCTTGGCTGTGGTGTGATGTCACACTACGGAGTGCGTCAGCAGATTAGATTTGTGGAAATATTATTCTCTCTATGGCAATATGTGGAAACTTATTTTGCAGAGCTGGACACTACCTTTTTGTTCAAAATCTTCTATGAAGTACTTGGAGGAGGAACCCGCCTTGCAATGTCGAAGACAATTTGCACGTCGGACTCGTCGTCATTGAAGCGTGGTTCAGGGCCTACTGAGGGAGTCCTGGATTAGGGGGTGTTCGGATAGCCGGAATATACCTTCGGCCGGACTCTAGGACTATGAAGATACAAGATTGAAGACTTCGTCCCGTGTCCAGAAGGGACTTTCCTTGGTGTGGAAGGCAAGCTTGTTGATACGGATATTTAGATCTCCTACCATTGTAACTGACTCTATGTAACCCTAACCCTATCCGGTGTCTATATAAACCGGAGGGTTTTAGTCCGCAGGACAAGATACACATCAACAATCATACCATAGGCTAGCTTCTAGGGTTTAGCCTCTGTGATATCGTGGTGGATCTACTCTTGTACTACGCATATCATCAATATTAATCGAGCAGGACGTAGGGTTTTACCTCCATCGAGAGGGCCCGATCCTGGGTAAAACTTCGTGTCCCTTGCCTCCTGCTACCATCCGGCCTAGACGCACAGTTTGGGACCCCCTACCCGAGATCCGCCGGTTTTGACACCGACAACAACAACAATCCCATCCAGCAAGATTTAGAGCAGGAGGATGGAGGAGCCAGCCCTCTTGAGAGAGCGACAGATGGAGAGGTGGAGGATGATAATTACATGCCTCCCTCTGAAGACGAGGCAAGCCTCGACGATGACGAATTCGTCGTGCCAGAGGATCCCGTCGAACAAGAGATCTTCAAGCGTCGGCTTATAGCCATGGCAAATAGCCTTAAGAAAAAGCAGCAGCAACTTCAAGCTGCTCAAGATTTGCTAGCTGACAGATGGATTGAAGTCCTGGCGGCTGAGGAATATAAACTCGAACGCCCCTCCAAGAGTTACCCAAAGTGCAGGTTGCTACCCCGACTGGAGGAGGAAGCACCGAAACCTACATCCCCGGCGTATGACGCGGCTGATCGGCCACCTCGTGGTCGCAACAGATATGCATTCCAGCCAAAAGCTCAGCCCGCACTCCGACGCCATTCAAATAAAAAGGCATGGGGAAATACACCTGACCTGCGAGACGTATTGGAGGACAAAGAAAAACATGCAAGATCTATCTATGGATCACGAGGGCGCGCCACTATGCGACACGATAATTGTCACGCCGGATACAGTAAAAGTAAGTCCGGCAGGGCTGAACACAGCGGGCAAGACCCATTCGAGCTGCGTCATGACATAGCCCAGTACACAGGCGCCGCACACCCCCTGTGCTTCACAAACGAAGTAATTGATCATCAAATCCAAGAGGGTTTCAAACCCGTAAATATAGAATTATACGACGGCACAATAGATCCTATGGTATGGATCGAGGATATCCTCCTGCATATCCACATGGCCCGCGGTGATGATCTACACGCCATTAAATACCTCCCACTCAAGCTCAAAGGACCAGCTCGGCATTGGCTCAATAGCTTGCCAGCAGAGTCCATTCGTTGTTGGGAAGATCTGGAAGCCGCATTCCTCGACAACTTCCAGGGCACTTACGTGCGACCACCAGATGCCGATGACTTGAGCCACATAATTCAGCAGCCAGAGGAATCGGCCAAGCAATTCTAGACAAGGTTCCTAACAAAGAAAAATCAAATCATCGACTGTCCGGATGCACAGGCCCTAGCAGCTTTTAAGCACAACATCTGCGACGAGTGGCTCACCCGGCACCTTGGTCAGGAAAAGCCGAAATCTATGGCAGCCCTCACGAAACTCATGACCCACTTTTGTGCAGGAGAAGACAGTTGGCTGGCTCGCAGCAATAACATATCAAAGAACCATGGTACTTCGGATACCAAGGATGGCAAATGGCAGGTCACGTCGCAACAAACATAAGCGCCGCATTAACAGCGACAATACCGATGATACGGGAGTCAATACCGGATTCAAAGGCTCTAAACCTGGTCAGCGGAAAAAGCCATTCAAAAGAAGCACTCCGGGCCCGTCCAGTTTGGACCGTATACTCGATCGCTCGTGCCAAATACACGGCACCCCCGACAAGCCAGCCAACCACACTAATAGGGATTGTTGGGTGTTCAAGCAGGCCGGCAAGATAAATGCCGAAAACAAAGATAAGGGGTCACATAGAGATGACGAGGAGGAGCACCGGCAGCCGAACACTGGAGGACAGAAGAGATTCCCCCAACAAGCGCGGATGGTGAACATGATATACGCAACCCACATCCTGAAGAGGGAGCGGAAGCGTGCGCTCAGGGACATATATGCGCTGGAGCCAGTCGCCCAAAAGTTCAACCCATGGTCTTCCTGTCCAATCACCTTCGACTGCAGGGACCACCCCACTAGTATCCGTCATGGCGGATTTTCCGCATTGGTCCTAGACCCAATCATTGACGGATTTCACCTCACTCAAGTCCTTCTGGATGGCGGCAGCAACCTGAACCTGCTTTATCAGGACACAGTGCACAAAATGGGTATGGACCCCTCAAGGATCAAACCCACAAAAACGACCTTTAAAGGCGTCATACCAGGTGTAGAGGCCCATTGCACAGGCTCAGTAACAGTGGAAGTGGTCTTCGGATCTCCAGATAACTTCCGAAGCGAAAAGTTAATCTTCGACATAGTCCCGATCCGCAGTGGCTACCACACACTGCTCAGGCGAACCGCATTTGCGAGATTCAATACGGTACCACATTATGCATATATCAAGCTCAAGATGCCAGGACCTCGAGGGGTCATCACAGTCAATGGAAACACAGAGCGCTCTCTCCGGACGGAGGAGCACACCGCAGCCCTCGCAGCAGAGGCGCAAAGCAGCCTCTTAAGGCAATCCACTAGTTCGGCGATTAAGGACCCGGACACCTTCAAGCGCGCCTGGAGTAATCGGCAACAGGACCACCTGGCATGTTCCGAGTTCACATAACAATGCAGCCCCCACCCCAGTCCCAGCCAAACGGCAAAATCCGTGCCACGCGTACATAATTACGCATTAAAAATACCATGGGCACAGGTGGGGAGGGGGCACGACTACGGCACGCTCCAAGACGCGGCTTAAACCGCACTAGGGGCTTCCCGCTCTGTTATTTTTCTCTTTCAGGACTTTAATCTCTGAAACCCTGTCCGACAGCATGATTGCCGAACACATGATGCATGAACCAAGGAGGCACAAAACTACGTCACACCATGGAACTCCCAGGTGGATTACGATAACGAGTCAAATATTTGCCTTTGGAAGGGACATGTCAAACAGTCCTACTTTTTGCTTATCGCACTACTTGTATCATTCTGCTTTAACGCACCTTTTTGAATAAACAATGCATAGCATTAAGACTATTATTGCATTCTTCCTTTACATATATATGTTCATTCATGACATCTAGCACCCGTACACTCTACTACGGCCAATACGCCAGGGGCTTAAGCATACCCCATAATGCAGCGTGAGAAGTCCGAACACTTTCGACAGTGCGGCACCCCGAACTTATAGCATTATATGCATCAGCTCCGAATTATGTCTTGGGACAATAGTTTGGTTTACCCGGCTCCCATGTTTTGGTACCTTACATTCCGCTATATCGGCTAAGGTAGCACTGGGAGAACTACTGCGATTGTGCCCCGGTTCTGCTGGGCTAAGCACCTCAGTAGAGAAAGCTAAAACTGACTGTCATGATAAGGCGAGAGACTGGTCGCCGTTCGAGAGGTTTAAAGTCCCTAAAGACTTATGCCTCTTAGAGCGAGGAGTCGGCCATGTCCGGCTTAAGGAGTGTATCGCGCCCCGAATTTGGCCTTCCGAATACTAGGGGCTTCGCCGAAATTTAAAATTATAGAATTCTATGGCTAAGTGAGAGTGATAACGCATTATAGTCTGATTGCCTTGTTCGTTGTGCTGAGCACCTCCCTCGAAGGACCCAACAATGGGAACAAGATTTCCTTGTTCGTTGTGTTGAGCACCAGCTTCAGGGTGTCCATCTTGGCCCAGTGCACCTTCGCACGGGTGAAAGCCCGGTGTGCACCTTCGATGCAGACGGACCGCTTGATGACTTCCAGCCATGGGCAGGCATCCACAAGCCGCCTCACCAGGCCGAAGTAGCTGTTGGGAAGGGCGTCACCAGGCCACATCCGGACTATAAAGCCCTTCATGGCTTGTTCGGCTGCCTTGTGCAGCTCGACCAGTTGCTTTAGCTGGTCGCTTAGAGGAATCGGGTGTTCGGTCTTAGTATACTAAGACCAGAACAGCTTCTCCGTTGAGCTTCCCTCCTCGGCCTGGTAAAACTGTGCGGCATCCGACACGCTGCGGGGCAAATCTGCGAATGCTCCTGGAGAGCTCCGGACTCGGGTAAGTAACAAGTAATTAACTTTCACATGCTTGCATTACATATTGAATGCCTTACCCGCCGCTATCTTCTTCATCGCATCAATCTCCTGGAGGGCCTTTTGGCCCTCAGCCTTCGCATTCTTTGTGCTCTCGAGGGCCGTGGCAAGCTCGGACTCTCGCGTCTTCAAGTCAAGCTCCAACGCCTCGTGCTTCGTCACGAGAGCGTGGAGCTCTTGCTGCACCTCGCCCACCCGATCCTCCTGCCTTTCCCGCTTGGTGCGCTCCTTGGCCGCTTTGTTTTGGGCCTCGAATAGTGCTTTCTTCAGGGTCGCCACCTCGGTCATGGCCCCCGGAAAATTTACGATGATCCTGTCATTTTGTAATCGCATTCTTTTTATATATCCATAGACTAGATACTACTTACCTTTGTTCTCCTTGAGATGCCTCTTGGCAAGGCCGAGCTCTTTCTTGGACCCTTCGAGGTCCTACTTCAGTACGGCGACCTCCACAGTCAGTGCGGCAGAGGTCAGCAGCGAAGCCTCCATACGCATATATGTCAGATTTCAGGTTCCGGCAGACCCTTGAGGTTCGAACACTGGGGTGCGCGCGGAGATCTCTCCCCTACCGATCTACGTTCGATCTCCTCGCGTGATCTAAGCTGGAAACAACAAACAACACAAGGGACATGAGGTTTATACTGGTTCAGGCCACCATTGTGGTGTAATACCCTACTTCAGTGTGTGGTGTGGTGGATTGCCTCAGTGGTTGATGATGAATAGTACAAGGGAAGGACAGCCTCGCGAGAGGTGTTCTTGAGCTGGTGCGATGAACTCCTTGGGTGAGTTCAGTCGCCTCTCTCTCTCTCTCTGCTAGGGCTCTATCAGATCTCTCGATGTCTAGGTGTGTCGATCTCTCAATCTCTAAATGTCTCTCGATCTCTGCCTTCTGCCCGATCTCTCCCTCTGCTCTGTGGTGGCTAGCTCTATTTATAGAGGCCCTGGGCCTCTCCCCAAATAATGAGAAGGAAGGGCGCCAACAATTGGCCGTTTTGAAGGGGAACATCTAGTACAAGTTATCCTGACCAAAGGTGGTCTTCGGCTGCCAAAAGCACTGGTGATGATGCCGTCTTGGGCTCCACGGTGACCTCCATCCTGCCGCTCTGCTGGTCTTGGTCTCGTTGCACTGGAATGGTAACCTTTGCCCGATGCCTTTGCCTGTGCTTGCCCCCTTTGCACCAAAGGGGAAACAAGGACACTGCACAGGCCGGCGCCCGCCTGGCGCCTGCCTGGTCTCGATCGTCATGGCTTGCGTCACGGGCTCCTCGCGAGGTACCCCTGCCTTGATCTCTCCGCCTCCTCGCGAGCCTGCCTGATGTGGCTGCCTCTGAGGAAGCTTCCAGTCGTCCGCCCCACGAGGCTTGGCCCCTCGCGAGGGTCTTGAGCTTGAGCAGATGGAGATGGGCCGCGCTGGGCCCCCACTTGAGCCACGCCGCAGGCAGCAGGCAGGCAAGTCTGGGAAACCCCCTTCCCAGAATGCCGACAATAGCCACCGGGCCCAAGGCGCGCCCTGGCTTGGCCTAGCAGGGAAGTGAAGGCGCAATCGCGAAGTGCTGCGGGCCCCAACAGCCTGCGGCCTTGGGCGCCGTGTGGCGATTGATTGGACGTGGGTGTCTGCACTTCCCCACGACGCCTCGGCAACTGTCCATCTGACAAAAGAGGTACTCGGGCCAGACTTACTTGCCTTGTTCTCGTTCGCCTCGCCCCAGATCCCCTTTCTCGCTCTCCTCCTTCTTGCTCCCGAAATCCTCCAGATTTGTCTCAATCCTTCTCATCCGGCACGCCATGGCACCTCACAAGTCCCCGACCGAGGCCTGGTACTCGCCGGCTCTGGATTCCCCGAACCTGCCGAAGAAGAACCTCGCCCTCATGCGCCTGATGACGGTGGCGCAGGGCAGCAAGGGGGCGACTGTGCTCAAGGCCGGCTCCGACCAGCCTGAGGGCATGGGGAGCACCTTCTATCCGCTCTTTGTGAGCACCATCATCGCTGGTCTGGTGCCTCCTTTCTCTGAGTTCTTCTTTGCTATTCTCCGCCAATACAACTTGCAGGCTCTGCATCTCCACCCCAACTCCGTTCTTCTCCTGGCGATTTTTTCTTACTACTGTGAGGCTCACGTCGCGGTAAAGCCCTTGGTGGCCCTGTTGCGTCACTATTTTTCCTCCGGGTTTCTGGTGGCCATATCTCCGCATGTGCAAGCTTCATCGCATACTCCAATTCCAATGCCATCTCAAAGCCGAGGAAGAGGATCGAAGGCTTCCGAAGCAAGTGGGTCATGGTGGATGTCGGGCGCCTCCACCCCCGTCTCGTGTTGCCTACGGGGCAGCCCAAGGCTGTCGACAGGTGGTCCCGCGCAGAGCTCGTCGACCCCCTGGCAAGGGCGGTGCTGAAGAGGATGAACGCGGGCCTGAGGCCGAGCAACTTGGGGGCGGCGAAGCTGACCGGGGCCACGCTCCTGACGGAGTTCTTGGAGCACCGGGTGGCTCCACTCCAGGAGCACTCGCTCCCATTGTGGAGGCTTCGGGAAGCGGATGCTGCCTTGCGCCTAAGCTCTGAGGCCCTGACTGACGAGAATCTGGTCGCGGCCCTCCATTCTTTGGTTGGGGGATACGTGGCGAAGCCGGTGGGCGCCCCCGTCCCCCTGTTCCTTCGTGATGACTGGGAGCAGGTGGTGAACGCCATGCCCACCTTCAATGGTGACGGGCTGGTGCCCGCGGAAGCTCCCGAGGGTCTTGCGGCGCTAGCGATGGTGAACGTGTCCTCCGACAGCTCCAGCGGGAGCGAGGGTGAAGAAGTGGCGGAGGAGGAAGAGTTTGACTCTGAGGCGACTAGGGAGGAGTCGAGGGAGTCTTTCCCTCGGCGCAGGTCCCAGGCCCTCCGCTCCATGCCGAACGACGACGAGGCCGGCGACAGGCAAGGTGGGGAGGAGTCTCCCTTGGTCGCAAGGAAGCGCAGGTCGGGGCGAGTTCCCCCAAGGTCTGTTCTGGTCCCTGGGCGGTCTGAGGCTCCAGCCCTCCTAACTTGCCCTCTGCTTCCGGGCCTCCCGAGGCTGACCCCAGTTGCAGGCTCTCGGGCTTCAAGTTTGACCGGAGGTTGCTTGAGTTCACGAGCGACGACCAGTAAGTGCTTGATCCGTGCTTTGCTTGGTTTCTACTGCCGAGGCTTGACGTCCATATTCTTTGTCAGGATGGCGCCTGCGGCGAAGAGGTTGAGAGGGGCTTCCACGGCCCTGCTTGGGGCGAGTCCATCTGCCGGGGCGGCGCCTTCGTCCGCTGGGGAGGAAGACGGCGTGGGTCGTGCCTCCCCTGCCCGGTCGTCCTTGCGAGGCCGACAGGGACGCCTCGGCGAGGAGTCAGCCCCCGTGGCCCCGCTGACCCTGGAGTCGACTGCGCTCGATGCTGCAGCAGGGGGAGCCAAGGCCAAGGGGGTTCCTTCCTGCCAAGCCGTGATCACGCTCCCATCCTCCTCGCCCACTCCGTCGGTTCCCGCTTCTTCTGTTCCCTCTACGGGAGGATCTTCTAAGCACGGACCCTCGCCTAGCGGCCGGGCGCCTGGAGCTAGCTTCTGGCTGGGCCCGTTCCGCTGCCTCTGTCCGAACAGCGCTGAGCCAGGCTGTGGCGGCCTCCGATGGGGAGAAGCAGGCCGCCAACCAAGCCAAGGCCGCTCGCGATGCTGCCCTGGGCGATGCTGCGGCTGCCAAGGCTCGCTGCGAGGCGCCGGAGACCGAGCTGCAGGGCCTGCGTGATGAGCTCGCCAAGGAGGTCCATGGCCGCCAGGAGAAAGAGATGGAGATGAAGGCTCGGGCGCGGTGCCGCAAGCTCCGGGGCCCCGGGAGACGGAGTCATCCAGCGTGACTCCACCACAGGCGGCGGCACAACTCGAGAGTGATCCCTTCGCGGCTTTTGTCCTGTTTTTATTCCTGCAACATGCACCATGCCTTGCAGAGGCATTTAAACTTGTGTTTGGCGTCGTGAAACGATCTATGGCTTGTAATATTTGCTTTGAATTTCCTGGAATTCACATTTTTCTCCCGTACATGCTCACGCTCTATGTCGGCAGGGCCCGGCCCCGTGCATACCTCACCTAGCGTTAGCCCTGACAAGAAACCAAGACGGGACTATGGAGCGAGGGGCTACGTGGCAAGTTAGGCTCCTGAGTCACGATGCTCAGGATCCCCCCTTGACGCGCAAGCAACAAGTAGGAAAGGGGGGAACAAGGAGTGGATTAGTCGTTCTGCGTCGGCAGGGCCCGGCCCCGCGCATACCTCACCCAGCGTTAGCCCCGACCGGAAACCAGGACGGGACTAAGGAGTGAGGGGCTACGGGGAAAGTTAGGCTCCTGAGTCGCGATGCCCAGGAGTCCCCCTTGATGTTCAAACGACTTTCCATACCTTGGCTCCGCTCAGGGAGGGGCGCGTGACGACCAGGTCCGAGGGACCTGGCTGGGTGGCATGCGCTCGGGCAAGGCCCGGGCGTAGCCCCTGTGTCCAGCCCCCTCGCGCGGCGCTCCCTAGGGGAGGCATTGTGATGGTGCCGGACACTGAGCTCTGGGCTACCCGAGGTTGGTACGGCCGTAGGCCGCCCCCAGTTGTTTATCACCAACATGGAGCATCGCACTTTCGTATGTGTACGGGCATAGCCGCTCCTCGGCAGTGTCGTCAGCCAGCGCGGACCATGGTGCTTCCACTGGTATGTGGGAGGGGGCTCCCCTCCGGGAGGAGCCCTTGAGGCGTGTACAGCCCTGCCCTGACACGTGGCCGGCATGGTAGGGCTAGGAGAGGTGTATCTGGGCACTCGTGAGCCAGCGCGGGACTCACGAGGCCCTACCTCGAGGCGGGTTGCGCCTGGCTCTGGGCCTTTATCAGTGGTGTGTTCCTGCAGGGTGGTTAGAATGCAAATGCTCTACATCCTCAGGTCCCGGCCCTCGAGCTAGCTTAGCTGCCGCTAGTATGACAGGTCGCGATACCGTGGGTCAAGGCCAGGGGGTGAGGGTTGGAGAGCCAGTAGGAGCCCATGAGTCGTGATGCTCAGGTACCCCCCTTTTAACGTGCAAGTGCTTTGCATGAAAGCGGAGAAATCTGCGATAAGCAGCAGTTGACAATTAAGCGCGAAGGAGCAAATTCATTTTAAGTAGACGCGGGAGAAGCAAACGCCACTGGGCCAGGCCCGAGCAGCCCGGGGATGATGCAGCCCGAGGGGCGCCCCCAACAAGGTAAGTAAAGAGCATAAGCAAAATAGATACATGCCGCAGGGACGGACCCACGCGACCTGGGAATGATGCGGCCCTGTGGGCGCTCCCAGCCGGAACTTAGAACTTAGAGTGATGCTAAAGAAGTGTGCGATGCGCGATGAAGACATCGATCCTCATGAGCCCCCAGGTCCAGGAGCCTCGGGAGGCTCCGGGGGCAAAGGTGGGTTTCCGAGGGCCATCTACATCTCCGCCCGGACCGCACAATGCCTGACCTCCTGGGCCTCCAGAATCCTCCTCAGCAGGCACTGATGAGCGGCGACCGTGTTCGATAGGCCGAAAGGCATGCGAACGTAGCTGTGAGGTGGACCCTCGCAACGCCCCACACGCGAAGGCCAGAGGCGCTCCTGAGACGCGGCTCGGTTGAGCCCTGGCACGTCGATGCAGACGCGCAGCCCACCATCCTCACCTGGATGTGGGGCCACGATGGGCAAGCGGCAGCTGCCGCGCATGACTCTCGACTCCTGTAGCTCCTGGGTGTTTCTTGCGATGAACTCCTGAGGGTTTGGTCTTCCATGCCTCGTATCTTCCTGAGGGCAACTTGCCTAGAAGCACCCCTCCAAGTGGTGCCCGAGCGCCTCCCTCGCGACCTTGGCAAAGTCGGTGGCTCTCCAAGAAATATCCCCCGAGCCCTGCCTGACGAGGGCGCCGGGGGCGCCTTCCTATGCGAGAGAGGGTGGCGCTCCTTGATTGGGCACAGATCCTGACGCAACACCTCCAGAGGTGCCTGCCTCCTTATGGCTTGGGCCAGGCGAAACCTTCTTCTTCTTAAGGGTCGCCTCGGGAAGTCTTCCGTTTCTGTGGTCCGGGTCTTCGATTGCTGCGGCTTGGAACACACGCTCAAGTGAACACACTGCGTCCCTTTCTTCACAGGGTACGGTGATGACTCCACCGCTTCCTGGCATCTTGAGGACATTGTATCCATGGTGAGTCACCGCCATGAACTTGGCCAGGGTTGGGTACCCAAGGATGGCGTTGTATGGTAGACGGATGTGGGCGACATCGAAGTCGATGAGCTCGATGCAGTCCTGCTCCGCCGTCAATGAGGGTCCTGGTGACCTACACGTTGCTGATGACTGGGGAGCAAAGCATCGGGAGGACACCGGTCGTTGCCGCGCACTTGAGCTGGTCTGCTAAGCTGAACGTGATAGCGCAGGCAGACCACCTGAGAGGGCACGTGGCCTCAAGCTTGGGGAGGACTGCGTTCACCCCGCGAGCAAACTACTTGAAGATGCGCTGTGAGGCTGGGGCCTGTGCTCCACCCAAGATGCAAGCGATTGCGCGCGGCTCCTGGAAGCCCCCAGCTCCGTCGTCTTGATGATGGTCTTCGTTCCTGCTTGGCGGTGGCGGCAGAGGAGGAAGGCCTGGATTGCCGTGGGGGCGATCCTCACGAGGCTGATCTCTCCAGCCTCCCTCGCAAGGCTAATCCTGCCAGCAATCCTCGCGTGGTCCGTCACGCAACCCTTGGCGAGGGCCACGGTCTTCCCATCGTCCGCCACCCTTCCTCCACCTCGGCCATAGCCCCTGTCGTTGCGCTCGGGGCGTCAGCCGACACGTCCATCTCTCACGGCCCTGAGCTCATGACATTCGTTGGTGTTGTGGGTGTGGAGGTCGTGGTACACACAGTACCGGCTGCCCTTGGATGACTCAGGCTGATCCTTGCCTCTGTTGGTGTCTGGTTCCGCTGCAAGCACGGCAGCCCCCTTGCGCTTCTCGTCCTTGGCCTTGGGCCTCTTCTCTTCTGGTCGGCAGCAGGGAGTTAGAGGAGGGAAAGGCGCCCTTCCTCAGCCCTGGCGCACTTGGTCGCCAAGTTGAACAGCTCCAAGGATGTGCATAGTTCTTCATGGATTGCTAGCTCCTCCTTCATCTTGATGTCACGTACGCCATCGGAGAAGGCCGAGATGATGGCTTCTTCAGTCACCTTGGGGATCTTGAGGCGAGCCTTGTTGAAGCGCTGGATGTATTTCTATAGGGTTTCCCCTTGCTGCTGCTGGATGCGGCGCAGATCGCTCATGGCCAGCGGCCGGTCGCGGGAGCCCTCGAAGTTGGCAATGAAGCGAGGGCGCATCTCTTCTCAGGAGGAGATCGTGCCAGGAGCCAGGTTCAGGAGCCAGGTGCGGGCCCCGTCCTTGAGCTCCATGGGAAACCAGTTCACCATGACCCTTTCGTCTTCGTTGGCGGCTTCGATGCATAGCTCGTAGAGCTTTAGGTACTCCGCGGTGTCCGCCGTGCCATCGTAGCGAGAGGGCAGGTCAGGCTTGAACTTGCCTGGCCATGCGACGCCGCGTAGCTCGGGGGTGAGGGCACGGTAGCCTGCTGTGGCCACCGGTGCCTTTTGCTAGTGCTGGGCTTGTTCTTGGGGATTACCGCGTGCCGCCGCTTGGAGCAGCGCGGGGTCTTGGCGTGGAGGTGCAGGGACGCGATCTTGGCGCGCCGGCGCTGGGAGCGCGTGTCACAGCCCTAGTTTAGCCCTGGCTTGATTTTTCTTGCATCCATGCATCATCTCTAAATTTCTTTTAAATTTGAATTGGGGAATTGGAGAGCCTAAAAATCATTTCTAAAAATGATCAACATTAAAAATTGCTTCAAATGTTTCCAAGGAAATGTTCCTTTTCAGCTTTGAAAAATATTGGCAAGAATAAAATTCAAACCAATATTTTTGGATTATATTCATAATAATTATATTCATAATAATTATTTTTACTAATCCAATAATTCTGAAAATTGGTGGGTGGCTCTGAATATATTATACATAGCCACATGATTATTTTTAGAAGCAAAAAAATAGTTTAGTGCCTGAACTAAATCAGAACACAAAAAACAAAATAGAAAACATAACATAAATTATGAAAAGACATAAATTATGAAAAGACAGAAACATAACATAATATTTTTTTATAAAAACAGTAATAATTGTTGTTTAACAACAATTGTAGTCTACAGTTTTCTATTATTATTTTTGAAAAAAATGATTATGAATATGAAATAGTAATATTTTTTTATAAAAACAGTAATAATTTTTTAAAAATAGCATCAAATTTGTTATTTGAAAATATCATCGGCGGCGGCGGTGGAGCGGGGGAGG